>NC_083589.1:32168334-32465834 GCF_027579695.1 Neoarius graeffei | reverse complement strand
GCCCGGACGTCAAGATTCCCCTCTAGGTCTTACTGGTATAACCCAAAGGAAGGGATGAACCAATACAATTTGGTACCAGTGCAGCTGCAGGAGTTGCTGGAAAGCAATGTAATACACTGTTCAACCACCTTAGGGGCTCCACTCTGGATTTATTCAGGTTTACTCCTTAGCCGTTACTCCTCCCGAAGATACCCACAAGTCTGGCCCCTACCCTTCGACCTGTTCAGCATGGGAGACCCTACCAGGAGTGTGAAACTCCAGCCGACAAAGCTCTAGGGTCACTGGGACATGCAAACCACCTCACCACAAATAAGGTGGTGATCCCAAGCGAAGCGGAGATAAGGTGTAGCTTTCTATAATATGATTGAACATTTATGGAAGGAGTCTTCAGTGTTTTCTGTCATGGGAGAGTTTAAAGTCAGATGACTTTGCGCTTTGGACTTTCTTGGCATCATGATAAGCTGTGTGTTTTTGAGAGGCTGGTGAGAAAAAGCTTATAGCTGATAGTTATAGCTGTGAAAGTGTAAGCTATAACAGGAACAAACTTATCTTGAATATCTCGAATGTTGTTCCATGGCATTCAAAATAACTATAAACTGATGATTAAAAAAGTATGGCATATTGTATATTATTCTATCCATATTCACTGGATATGAGCAATCATATGCTCTGATTGGCTAGTCTACTACTAGGCTATCAGCTCATATAGAGTAAGTAGAGGAAAACAAAATGGCGGAGCATGTTGCTGAACCAACCAAAGATGAAATTAAAAACTACTCAAAAACAAAACCCTAAAAAATACAAAAAAGCAACAAAATATCGAATGAAAGTATTTGATTGTAAGAACATATCTTTTTTATTTTTCAAGAATTATTATTATTATTATTATTATTATTATTATTATAGCATTTAGGGGCGGCATGGTGGTGTAGTGGTTAGCGCTGTCGCCTCACAGCAAAAAGGTCCGGGTTCGAGCCCCGTGGCCGGCGAGGGCCTTTCTGTGTGGAGTTTGCATGTTCTCCCCGTGTCCGTGTGGGTTTCCTCCGGGTGCTCCGGTTTCCCCCACAGTCCAAAGATATGCAGGTTAGGTTAACTGGTGACTCTAAATTGACCATAGGTGTGAATGTGAGTGTGAATGGTTGTCTGTGTCTATGTGTCAGCCTTGTGATGACCTGGCGACTTGTCCAGGGTGTACCCTGCCTTTCGCCCGTAGTCAGCTGGGATAGGCTCCAGCTTGCCTGCGACCCTGTAGAACAGGATAAAGTGGCTAGAGATAATGAGATGAGATGAGATAAGATTATAGCATTTTTCACAAATTGCTACTGTCATTTCGCCGGTTTGTTTACATTCTTCATCTTTAAGCATTAAAATTTGTTGAATTTTTTTTTTTTAGTCTGGTGCAAAAGCTCAAAGAAGTTTGAAAATTAGAGAACTTAAATGTCTAAGGAAGACTTAAATAAATGTCTAAAGCTATTCTTTACCTCAGCACGACAGCAAGATGGCACTTTCTACAAAAAAACAACAACACTAAAATCAATTAATGCAGCCATCGATAGGTTTTTAAGAAGTCTGCCTGAACGGAAATGATTTTATCGGATGTTTTGTATAATGTTTTTATTTATTGAATTTGCAAAAAATAAAAATAAAAATGCTCTGTTTCTCAAAATCCAGTGAATGTGGATAGAATAAAACAGTTATTCCACTCAATCTCGTCATACACGGCTTATAGCCTACTCATCTATCAGCTCATTTACGACTCAATTTTGAGGAATAACTGTTAAATATACAGTACCAGTCAAAAGTTTGGACACACCCTCTAATTCAGTGGTTTGTCTTTATTTTTATTAATTAAAAGACACTTCCAGTCTTAAAGTAATGATGGATGTCATTTCTCTTTACTTAGTTGAGCGGTTCTTGATTACTACAGTTATTGGAATAGGGCTATTTTCTGTATTTTTATTATTTATAATTTACTGTTTGATCTCAAACGCATTAAGAAGGCAACAAACTTGTCTGCTAATTACAAGACACAAATGTTAATTGAAAAGCATTCCAGGTGACTACCTCATGAAGCTGGTTAAGATAATACCAACAGTGTGCAAAGCGTCATCAAGGTAAACGGTGAATCCTTTGAAGAATCTAAAATATGAAACATATTTTGCTTTAAAAAAACACTTTTATTTACCACATAATTCCATATATGTTGTATATGTTGTTTCATAGTTTTGATGGGGCGGCACAGTGGTGTAGTGGTTAGCACTATCGCCTCACAGCAAGAAGGTCCTGGGTTCGAGCCCAGTGGCCGACGAGGGCCTTTCTGTATGGAGTTTGCATGTTCTCCCCGTGTCCGCGTGGGTTTCCTCCGGGTGCTCCGGTTTCCCCCACAGTCCAAAGACATGCAGGTTAGGTTAACTGGTGACTCTAAATTGACCGTAGGTGTGAATGTGAGTGTGAATGGTTGTTTGTCGCTACGGTATGTGTCAGCCCTGCAATAACCTGGCGACTTATCCAGGGTGTACCCTGCCTCTCACCCATTAGTCAGCTGGGATAGGCCCCAGCTTGCCTGCGACCCTGTAGAACAGGATAAGCGGCTACAGATAATGGATGGATGGATAGTTTTGATGTCTTCAGTATTGTTCTACAATGCAGAAAATACAAAATACAGAAGAAACTGTGAGAGTAGGGGTGTCCAATCTTTTGACTGGTACTGTGTATCAGTGTATATGAATAAAAAAAAAATATTGTAGATTAGATACAGCGATTTATCAATTTAGTATTTATACTATATTGTAAATTGTTAAAGTGACGCTAGACTTGCTAAACACACAGTATTAAATCAGGCGTGATGAGACAGCGATTGACCCTCTTGCGAACCCAAGCTGAAGAATGACAGATGTTCGGCTGATGGTGACAAGAGGTGTGAGTAGACGACCTGCCAAACATGTGGTGTGCTTCTACCTATTAACATACATATATGTGACATTCTGTCACAGAGCTGTTGAGTTATCATCAGTAAATGCAGAATGTGTCACTGGTTACACAGATTATAGACTGATAGATAAAGAAGTTGATATACTTTATTGACACATCCCCATGTGTGTGCGAATATGCTCTGTACCTTCGGTTTCCTATCAAGACTCCATAGGATAGTCTCTCTCTCTCTCTCTCTCTCTCTCTGCAGCAGAGAAATACAATTTTACACTTAATAAATTAATCTTTCGCTTTATCAGCCGTCGCACTTAAGGATTCAATTATCTCTGCGCTCATCCTCCCATAGCTTGGAATGCGATTACACTGTTTTTGTCAGCCAGCCTTACGAAAAATAATAATCATCTTTCCTTCTGCACATTTTTTGCTGGATTATTTGAGCAGATTAATATTTTAATCAGGGTAAGCACAAACTGAATATTCTTTCTAAGTGCCTGTGGGATTATTAAAATAGAGTTAAAGGTCGGAAAGTGATAATAAATAAGAGCGCCGAGGTTGAAAGGCAGAGCGGTGATGAACTGTAACTTAGTTAATCTTCAGTATAAGGCTAAAACATGGAAGGTTTTATGGAGATGTTATATGCGGTGGAGGAAATGACATCATTTTGCAATACTTTGCATAAAAATGAAATGTGCCTAGTTTTCCAAAAGCATCGTAGCACAAAGATCATCGTTAAATGGTAGAGTGAGCAGCATAATGAATACAGTCTCTCAGAGTTAAGATGCCCTTCGTGTTAAGAGGCTTTTGGGAAACACACCACTGTTCATTTGTTTTTGTTTTTTCTTACGACAACTATTCAGTTTACCAAGACATGCTTTTGGAGCCAGAGGGTTAATGGTGATAGTAAGAGAATAGCTCAAAGGAGATACGCAGAACGTTTATTTTTAAATAAATTTCTGAGTGGATAGTATCTCCATCCTTGACTCTTGTATGCTGCATAAATGGGAATAAAAAATATATATTTTTGAGAGATAAAATCGACTGCAAAGTTGGCATTCGAGCTGCCCCGCTGATCCAGCCAGCCCTGAGTGTGTGACGTCACAGCAGGAACCGATTTTAAGGCCAAGGCCTTTGACAGCTATAGACCAAAGTCATATGAATAAAAATTTATGGTTCTCGCAAAATGCATTCAAATCTTTGCAGTTTGAACATTCTTGGGCCATGAACGCAACGTAAATACACCTTCTGTCATGTTGCTGCACCCGCCAGCAACACATCTAGGTGGCATGGCGATAAATTGATTCAAAATGGAAGATCGGAGTTGCAGTCAGCTCTGTGTTTTAGTATAGCGGAAATGGCGATGAGACCAATAGACTTCCTACTGTGACGTCACAGATGTCAAGGTCATTCACTCAGACGACTACCTATATGAATCACTTTTTTTAACTTATTTCTTATTTGACAACTACATACATACAAACACAAACTTAACAAACAAAGAGATGTATATTATATACAGTTACACTTGCTTGTAATTATAGAAATTGAAAGTCTCTTTTTTTCCCCTTCATGTCGAATATATCTTTGTAAATATCAGTCCGTATTCTTGTACTTGTACATCATATTTCCCCTCGACCAAATCTCGCCTCCATTCCGTTAGCCTTAATCAGCATTCTCTTTCGTACGAGTACTTTTCAAGTGAAAAAAAACCAGTACAAATTACTTGTAATTTACAAGTAAGAAGATCAACAGTACAGAGTACATGCACTTTACAAGTGAAGAAAAAGAAAGAAAAAAACCCACACAGAATACATGTACTTTACAAGCGAGAAAATCAACAGTGCAGAGTACATGTACAAGTGGAAAAAAAAAACAGTACAGAGTACATACACTTTACAAGTGAGAAAAACAACAGTACAAAGTATGAATATTTTAGAAATGAGAAAAAAGAAACGCTCCAAAAAGAAAAGAAAAAAAAGTGGAGGAGATTAGAGTTTTGGCATTGCTTGTTTTAATAATGACGATCTTTTATCAAAGAAGTCTGTTTTCAACTGTAGTCTTGCTGTGATTTTCTCCATGATAAACACATTTTTTACCCTGTCTCTCCATTGTGTTATACTTGGAGGCTGTGGTTTCAACCAGGAAGCTGTTATTGTCTTTTTTGCGATCAGCAGCAGGATTCTTAGTAAATATTTAGAGCTCTTGTCTGTCATATTGTCAGGAAATATACCTAAAATGTACAGTGCCGGTTCCATAGGGAAGTTAATACCCATAATCTGTTTAATTTCCTTCTGAATATTCTCCCAGAAATATTTTATTTTTGGGCAATCCCAGAATATATGGGTGATATCACCTACCGCTCCACACTCCCTCCAGCATAAATCAGTTGTATTGCTATATTTTGATGTAATAAACGGGTTGTTGAAGTAGCGCATTTTTACTTTCCAATCAAATTCCCTCCATGTTGGGCTGTTAGTTAGTTTGTGTCCCTCTTTAAATGTTACCTCCCATTCTTCTTCTGATATTATAATGTTAGCTTCCAGCTCCCATTTTTCTTTGATGTCAAAGGTATTATCATTAGATTCGTGTTGTAGTGCTTTATAGAGTTTTGATATAACCCCTTTTTTTGACTTGTCCTCTGAAAATGACCACAACATTTCCTCCAATTTAAATGGTGTCTTACAAATGTTCTCCCATTCCTGGTGTTTTTGTAGATAATCTCTTAGCTGTAAGAATTTGTAAAAATCATTAGCTGGTAAGTTAAATTCTTTTGGGAGTTGTGTGAATGATTTCAATGTTTGCTATTTTAGTAGTTCTGCCTACAGAATTCGACAATTTCAACTTCTTTCGTACTGCTGACCAAATTTTCATTGTTCCCCTGATCCACTCATTACCCATTCTGATTTTCTTCCGAGCCTTTTCATTCAGAAATGGGAGTGATTCTAAAGATACATGCTGACATGCATTTTGTTCCATCTCCACCCACACTGAATCTTTCTCTTTAGTGATCCACATAATTAAGGCTCTAAGTTGTGCTGCCCAATAGTAATTTCTTAATTTATTGGGCAGCACAATATGTTAATTTAATATATGAATCACTTTAATCATAAAAATGACTATATTAGATTTATTGTTAATGCTTAAAACTATTCCTGTGCCATTCTTGAGGTCTCAAGGCATTTATAAACAAAAAGTGAGGCCGTGGTTCTGCGTATCTCCTTTAAAGCAACTAGTTTAATGTTCATACCAGCATTATTAATTTGAAATTTTCATTAGGTTTTTTTTTTTTTTTAGTCTTTCAGTTTTGTATTAGTTAGTTAAACAAGTTCATAAGTCATTTGTTTTGTTTTTATGTTGAGGAATTGACTAGTTTTACTTTAGTTTTTATTTAGTTTTAGTGTTAGTTTTAGTTTTTCAGGTATTGCACAGCAAGCTTCTTCTTCTTCTTTGGAGTTTCACAGCAACTACACTAACAGTCAAAAGTTTGTGCACCCCTATTCATTCATTCATTCATTCATAGATTTTTTTGTACTGTGACTATTTTTCTACATTGTAGAACAGTACTGAAGCTATCAACGCTATGAAATAGCACATGGAACATATACAGAATTATGTGTTCAACAAAAAAAGTGTTAAATAACAAAACCTTTCATCTTTTAGATTCTTCAAAGTAGCCACCATTTACCTTGATGACACTTTGTACACTATTGTCATTATCTTAACCAGCTTCATGAGGTAGTCACCTGGAATGTTTTTCAGTTAATAGGTGTGCCTTATCAAAAGTTAATTAGTGCAATTTCTTGCCTTTGTAATGTGTTTGAGATCAAATAGTAAACAGAGCGGCAGCTGCAATTATCGTCACCTTAACGATCTTTTGGCCATTGCAAAAGCAGAAAAGACTTTCAGTATGTAAACTATGCATGAATAATTACTCAAACTTCCACTGGGAAAAAAAAAGTTGATTCCTGATAACTTAGTGTATCAGATTACATGACAAAGTTCCACAATTATTGATACCTTTGTCCACAGTTATCAACACCGTTCCACAATTATTGATATCAAGATGATTATTTATAAAAAAATAATCAGTATGTGGTATGAAGTTAACAAAACATAGTTTTTATTTTAAATTTGTTTTATATATTTATATACTTATATTTAGTACAAAATCTATTTTATATACTAGTGCTGTCAAGCGATTAAAATATTTAATCGCAATTAATGTCGGGACTGTCATAGTTAACTCGCGATTAATCGCAATTTAATCACACATTTTTGTCACATGAAAAACCATTGTAATTCTCTTATCAGCATAAAAAAGTGAATGGGCTTGCTTTGTACCAATTTTTTTTTTTTTTATTGCAGAGCATAACACGTCTTGTCACAGCCACTGTAAAGTCGGGCTGGAGCCGCCGATGGGAAAACAAAACCTAAGCCGAGCACCGTGGCTCTTTGTCCCGAGGCGCAGGGCTAGCATGCCATGCCCGCGCTGGTTCTTTGGGAGGAGGGCAGAGGACTCTGGCTGTGCGGGGCGTGGCATTACAGTCGAGCTGCTATCGTTTTTCTAAGCAAAGTCTCTGTTCCAAGTTCCTGGCAGTTTCAAAAGCTTATGAAAAACCTACATCATGTCACAGAGCGTTAATCTCGCGATAAAAAAATTATCGCCATTAAAATTGAGTCAAGTTAACGCGATAATAACTCGACATTTTTGACAGCACTATTATATACATATATCAATGTCGGTGCTTATGTAAATAAGGAAGTAGTTCTAATATTTGTAAACAAATGAAATGATAATGTTTAACCTGCATCAGAAAATATTTCTGTTCCACTTTGTAAGTATTTTCATAGATCACATTTTGTTAATCATTTGTTGTTGTTTGTATTAATTTCTAGTTTTGTAGTTTACCAATAATTCAAACAATGCTCTAATTTGTTGTAATTAGAGCCACATTGGTGAAGCTTCAGTATTTTCAAACAAGTAATTTTTTTTAATTGAGATTTTAAATTTACCTCAAAAAATATAAAATGTCTACTGATATTGTAATATGTGGTAGATATTCACAACAAATTGCAAAAAATTATATATTTTCTGAATGGAATAGAAAAAATCTGAATATTTTGCTCATGTAATTTTTTATGTGCTAGGAATTTAATTCTGGTCTAATTTTATTTATTGCAAGAGGACTCCAAATACTCTATAAATATTCCATTCTGTTATGAATCAGAAAAAAATATTATAAATCACAGCACTTTTATTTTTTTAAAGTACTTCATCTACTTCAACAAAGTTACACAAAGATCGATCCATAACGGTTGTAAATGTCACTTAATTCCACAGTTTGTCGATAATGGTGGACACCGGTGAAAGTGATCACTATTATCAACACCTCACATGATTTCTCAAACGTGCATTTAGATACAAAATGGTAACTGTCAAATGAAAGAGTAAGAAACAAAGTAGGTTTCGACAAGGAGATCATGAAATATCGGTAAATTTGTTCAGTGTCCATGATCTTTCCACCATGCTTACCTGCGATGATAATGTCTGGGTTTTCCTCAAACTGCTGATCTTGCTGAAAAAAATTAAATCTCAGTGTGGCAGCGGGGGCGTGGTCAAGCGCCGGTCTGTGACAGGAGGGCGGAGTCAGGGAAGGTAAGTGGTAGAATCACTACACCTGAGAGCAATTAACCTGTGTTTGTGTGTCTTCCCAGTGACTGCGCCCTATATAAGGAGGGAGAGCGAGAGCGGAAGGGAGCTCTTCCTGACCCGGACGCTGAGTGTGTGTGTCTGCAAATACACATCGATTGTTATGCTGAAAAGTGTAGAAATAAAACAGTCTGTCAAACCTTATTCTCTGTCCTGCCGTCCTCTGTGCTCCACCCACCAACACCGAACCGTTACAGTGGTGCCGAAACCCGGGAACTGGAGCACAGCAGCCTAACAGCCCCATGGAGTCCTCCCTGTTCGCTGAACTGGTCCATGCCCTCGCCACGGCCCAGCAAAGCCAGCACCAGGCGCTACTCACCCTCCGAAAGGAGTAAGAACAGCGGTTCGAGGCCCTGGTGTTGGCTCAAAAAGAAGATCGAGAGGCGTTCCGGCACCTCCTCACGTCGGCAGGGTCCACCAGCGCTCCTACCACGGGCCCGTCTCCCCTCACCTTCACCAAGATGGGCCCGCAGGATGACCCCGACGGGTTCATCACGCTCTTCGAGCAAGTTGCCGAAGCCTCGGGGTGGCCGATGGAGCAGCGTGCGGCGCGCCTCCTCCCCCTGCTAACGGGAGAGGCACAGCTGGCCATGATACAGCTCCCTGCCGACCGCCGGCTGGCCTATGCAGACCTCTGCCGGGCCGTCCTCCAGCGCGTGGGGAGCACCCCAGAACAGCAGCGCCAGCGCTTCCACGTGTTGCGCTTGGAGGAAGTCGGCCGGCCGTTCGCGTTTGGCCAGCAACTCTGGGACGCCTGCTGGCGGTGGCTGAGGGCCAACAACCGCGACGCCGAGGAGATCGTCAATCAGGTGGTGCTGGAGCAGTTCGTCGCGCACTTGCCAGCAGGAACCGCGGAGTGGGTCCAGTGCCACCGCCCGGCGTCACTGGATCAGGCAGTCGAGCTGGCGGAGGACCATTTGGCGGCTGTCCCGGTGGCAGGACAGCAGATGGCATCTTCTCTCCTCTTCTCTCTCTCTCTCTCCCCCTCCTCCTGTGTCCCATCCTCGCCCCATTCCCCCACCCCGGAGGCGGGGGCCGGCACCACCCCAGCCAGCCCGCCACACCCACGGTGCCCTCCCATTTCTCCCTTCTGTGTCTGTCTCTCCCCCACCTCAGGTGAGTGAGCCCCAGATCACCGGTGCAGAGGGAAAGCCCGGGCCGGTTTGCTGGTGCTGCGGGGAGCTGGGCCACCTTCAACAGCAGTGCACAGCGATGGAAGTGGGTGCGGTGGTTCGGATCCCCGACACGCCAGAGACCGCCCTCGATCGGGCCGGAGCGTATCGCATACCAGTGAGTATCCAAGGGGATACAAATCAGGCGTTGGTGGATTCTGGTTGTAACCAGACCTCAATTCACCAAAGCCTGGTTCAAAACGAGGTATTGGGGGGAGCACAGGGGGTGAAGGTGTTGTGTGTGCACGGGGATGTTCACAGCTACCCTTTGGTGTCGGTCCACATTTTTTTCAGAGGGGAAAAATTTATAGTGAAGGCGGCAGTTAATCCTCACCTTACCCACTCTTTAATTTTGGGGACTGATGGGCCGGGATTTTGGGGTTTAATGAGACGCCTAGTAAAGAGTGGGTCCTGCCATTTGACAGGGGGAGGTCCCGGTGTCGCTTTGGCGGGAGCAGCTGTCACAGAGCCGTCTACGTCATCTCCGCGTCAGAGTGAGGAGCCGCCGGCTCCTCCTCTCTCTATTGGGGAATCCCTCGCGGATTTCCCATTAGAACAATCGCGAGATGAGACTCTGCGACATGCGTTTGACCAAGTGAGAGTAATCGATGGTCAAACGCTCCAGCCGAACGCCACCCCGTCCTTCCCCTACTTCGTGTTTATGAAGGATAGATTATACCGAGTGACGCAGGACACTCAAACTAAAGAGCGAGTCACTCAGCTTTTGATTCCAAAGAGCTGCCGGGAATTGGTATTCCAGGCGGCTCACTTTAATCCCATGGCTGGACACTCAGGGCAGGATAAGACACTAGCCCGAATAATGGCCTGATTCTATTGGCCGGGGATTTGCGGCGATGTTCGTAGGTGGTGTACAGCATGCCGCGAATGCCAGTTAGTAAATCCAGTGGCCATTCCAAAAGCGCCTTTGCGCCCTCTTCCTTTGATCGAGACCCCGTTTGAGAGAATTGGGATGGATCTCGTCGGGCCATTAGATCGGTCAGCACGAGCGTACCGCTTTATATTAGTTCTGGTGGACTATGCAACGCGATACCCGGAAGCCATGCCTCTGCGCAATATCTCAGCACACAGTATTGCAGAGGCACTCTTCCGCGTCATCTCCCGAGCTGGAATCCCAAAAGAGATTCTGACTGATCAAGGCACTACATTTATGTCACGGACACTGCACGAACTGTATGGGTTATTGGGGATTAAGCCGATCTGCACCAGTGTGTATCACCCACAAACGGACGGTTTAGTAGAACGGTTCAATCGCACCCTCAAAAATATCATTAAAAAATTCGTAAGTGAGGACGCACGTAATTGGGATAAGTGGCTCGAGCGCTTGTTGTTCTCAGTGTGAGAGGTTCCCCAAGCCTCCACGGGGTTCTCCCCGTTAGAATTATTATATGGCCGTAAGCCGCGCGGCATCCTAGACATGCTGCAGGAAAATTGGGAGGAGGGACCTTCACAAAGCAAGAATGAAATTCAATACATTATGGACCTGCGCGCAAAACTCCACACGCTCACCCACCTAACCCAGGAGAATTTGCGGCAGGCCCAGGAACGGCAAGCCCGCCTGTACAACAAGGGTACGCGCCTTAGGGAGTTCACCCAGGGAGATAAAGTACTCGTACTGTTGCCCACTTCGAGCTCCAAATTGATCGCTAAGTGGCAAGGTCCCTTTGAGGTCACACGGCGAGTCGGGGACGTCGACTACGAGGTGAGGTGAACGGACAGGGGTGGGGCGCTACAAATTTACCACCTCAATCTCCTTAAACTCTGGAAGGAGGAGGTCCCCATGGTGTTGGTGTCGGTGGTTTCAGAGAAGGTGGAGCTGGGGCCGGAGGTTCAAAAAGGGGCATTGGCATCACGTACCTCTCCGGGCCCCTGTGGAGACCACCTCTCCCCGACCCAACTCACAGAGGTCACCCAGTTGCAGACCGAGTTTTCGGATGTGTTCTCGCCCCTGCCCGGTCACACTAACCTCATAGAGCACCACATCGAGATGCCCCCGGGGTGGTAGTGCATAGCCGCCCTTACAGGCTACCCGAACACAAAAAAAGGTGGTTCGGGAAGAACTTCAGACCATGCTCGAAATGGGCATCGTCGAGGAGTCCCACAGTGACTGGAGCAGCCCGGTGGTCTTGGTACCCAAGGCCGATGGGTCGGTCCGGTTCTGTGTGGACTATAGAAAAGTCAACGCGGTGTCTAAGTTTGATGCGTACCCAATGCCTCGTATTGATGAGTTGCTCGATCGACTCGGCACTGCTCGCTTTTATTCAATGCTGGATTTGATGAAGGGATATTGGCAGATACCCTTGACTCCACTATCCCGAGAAAAAACGGCCTTTTCCACACCATTTGGTTTACACCAATTCGTCACACTTCCGTTTGGGCTGTTTGGGGTGCCCGCTACGTTTCAGCGGCTGATGGACAGGGTCCTCCGCCCCCACGCCACCTATGCGGCAGCCTATCTCAACGACATCATCATATATAGTAATGACTGGCCGAGGCACCTTGAACACCTAAGGGCCGTCCTTAGGTCGCTGAGGCGAGCGGGTCTCACAGCCAACCCAAAGAAGTGTGCGATTGGGCGGGTGGAAGTACGGTATCTGGGCTTCCACTTGGGCAACGGGCAGGTGCGTCCCCAAATTAACAAGACCGCAGCAATTGCGGCCTGCCCGAGGCCCAAGACCAAAAAGTGGGTGAGACAGTTCCTGGGGCTGGCTGGCTATTATCGTAGGTTTATACCTAATTATTCGGACGTCACCAGCCCGCTGACTGATCTCACTAAAAAGGGGGCACCAGATCCGGTCCAGTGGACAGAGCAATGCCAGCGGGCTTTTTCTGGGGTAAAGGCTGCACTGTGTGGGGGGCCACTTCTACACTCCCCTGACATTTCTCTCCCCTTTATGTTGCAGACCGATGCGTCGGACAGAGGGCTGGGGGTGGTTTTGTCCCAGGAGGTGGAGGGGGAGGACCGCCCTGTCCTGTATATCAGCAGAAAGCTGTCGGTGCGTGAGGGGCGCTACAGCACCATAGAGAAAGAGTGTCTGGCCATCAAGTGGGCGGTTCTCACCCTCCGGTACTACCTGCTGGGGCGCCCTTTCATCCTCTGTTCAGACCACGCGCCCCTCCAGTGGCTCCACCGCATGAAAGATGCCAACACGCGGATCACCCATTGGTATCTCGCGCTCCAACCCTTTAATTTCAAGGTGGTCCACAGGCCGGGGGCGCAGATGGTCGTGGCGGACTTCCTCTCCTGTCAAGGGGGTGGGGAGTCGGCTGCAGGCTGGACGGCCGCCCGGCCTGAGTCGGGCGGTGGGGGTATGTGGCAGCGGGGGCATGGTCAAGCGCCGGTCTGTGACAGGAGGGCAGAGTCAGGGAAGGTACCGTAAGTGGCAGAATCACTACACCTGAGAGCAATTAACCTGTGTTTGTGTGTCTTCCCAGTGACCGCGCCCTATATAAGGAGGGAGAGCGAGAGCGGAAGGGAGCTCTTCCTGACCCAGACGCTGAGAGTGTGTGTCTGCAAAGTACACATCGATTGTTATGCTGAAATGTGTAGAAATAAAACAGTCTGTCAAACCTTATCTCTGTCCTGCCGTCCTCTGTGCTCCACCCACCAACACCAAACCGTTACACTCAGGTAATGAGCTGTGTTATCAGATGACGAGATCTAAGGGTGAGGAGGGTCTTCTGGTTGATTAATTAACCAATAATAACTGTTGTAACTGAAACTCACCTTTGTAAAATTGTTTGTTATTGGTAAATCTGAAAAGGTGTCGATAATTATGGACTGTCGATAATTGCAGCCGTTGCTCTAATAAAAATACACATAATAAAATAGCCCTATACCACAACTGTAGTAATCCATATTACTGTATGTCAAGAACAGCTCAACTAAGTAAAGCGAAACGACATCCATCATTACTTTAAGACATTAAGTGACGTTTAATTAATAAAAATAAAGAAAAAAACATTGAATTAGAAGGTGTGTCCAAAATTTTGAGTGGTACTGTACATTAAGTCTGATTCATACTTGGGCGGCACAGTGGTGTAGTGGTTAGCACTGTCGCCTCACAGCAAGAAAGTTGTGGGTTCGAGCCCAGTGGCTGACTGGGACCTTTCTGTATAGAGTTTGCATGTTCTCCCCGTGTCCGCGTGGGTTCTCCTCTGGGTGCTCCGGTTTCCTCCACAGTTCAAAGACATGCAGATTATTTAAAATACCCAGCCACTGGGATTGTACAAGGCAGTGCATACTTAGTGTTGGTCCCAAGCCTGCATAGATAGATGGCCCAGTGTAAAATTAGCATGAGATAAACTGGTTATTAACCTTCTGAAAAAAATAAAGTAAAATAAATAATTTCTGTGAAATGTTTATGTGATGACATCATAAAAATGCAAACCTCTGAATGGTGCATACTCAGGAAGAGTTGAGATCATCATGAAAACTGATGCAGCACAAGGTGGGAAACATGTGCAGTAGTTTTTTTTGTTTTTTTTTTAATTAGCTTTGCCATAATGTAAAATAAATGCAGTGATGGCTGGGTAGCTGCAACAGCACAGCCAATTACAGCAGTCCTGAGTTAAAACAAAAGAAGATAATAATAATAATAATAATAATAATAATAGGCGGCACAGTGGTGTAGTGGTTAGCGCTGTCGCCTCACAGCAAGAAGGTTCTGGGTTCGAGTCCAGCGGCCGACGGGGGCCTTTCTGTGTGGAGTTTGCATGTTCTCCCCGTGTCTGCATGGGTTTCCTCCTGGTATTCCGGTTTCCCCCACAGTCCAAAGACATGCAGGTTAGGTTAACTGGTGACTCTAAATTGACTGTAGGTGTGAATGTGAGTGTGAATGGTTGTCTGTGTCTATGTGTCAGCCCTGTGATGACCTGGCGACTTGTCCAGGGTGTACCCTGCCTTTCGCCCGTAGTCAGCTGGGATAGGCTCCAGCTTGCCTGTGACCCTGTAGGACAGGATAAGCAGCTACAGATAATGGATGGATGGATGGATAATAATAATAATAATAGCAAAACAAACCTCGCCTGGTAGCACTTATTTTAGTGTTATAACAACTGATTCAGTCTCACAAGTGAAAACTCGTCCCAAGTCTCCCTGCTCTCCCCTACCTATTTTAGTAGCAGAACCGAATAAAGTGAAGCTTATCCTTGAAGATTCTCTCACTCCATCAGTGTTTGTCTGACTCACTTATGGCATCACATCTGTCTTATTTCATTTCTAGTTCTGATTAATTCCGAAGTTTATCAAGAAATAGAACGGGTAATCGAATTTGATCAGTATAAGTGCTGATTGGTTACAAATACTGTGTGCTAAATCACTCACTTGTTCACTACGCCCTACTCACTATATAGGGAATTACTATATCAAGGACTATATAGTGAGATCATTGATTAAGTGATAAAACTTCTTCTTTGCCGCTGCCTTTTTTTTCTTCTTTGCCAGGCACTACTTTTTGTGATGCATTGTGAGATACTTTGAGTGCACTATATAGGGTGTAATAATGCTCACTATACATTTGGACAGCACTACAAAATGGCGACCTGACTATATAGTCCACTATGTAGTGAGTAGGGAGTGATTTGGGACACATTCGGGACATTGGGACACCATTTGCACCAAAAACGATTTTGACCTTCTTGGTGACCTTGACCTTGACCGGATGACCCTCAAAATGTTGGAGGTTCTATTTGAGACCAATGCCCATCTAGCCTTAAAGTTTCATGAAAATTGGTCCAGCCGTTATCCCGTAATGTTGCTAACAATAAAACAAAGAAACATAGAATCCCCATGGAAAACAATACCCCGCCCCTCGTGGACGCCATCCCAGGTGAGGTATTATTATTATATTATTATTATAATTATTATAATTATTATTATTATAAATAATAATCTCATCTCATTATCTCTAGCCGCTTTATCCTTCTACAGGGTCGCAGGCAAGCTGGAGCCTATCCCAGCTGACTATGGGCGAAAGGCGGGGTACACCCTGGACAAGTCGCCAGGTCATCACAGGGCTGACACATAGACACAGACAACCATTCACACTCACATTCACACCTACGGTCAATTTAGAGTCACCAGTTAACCTAACCTGCATGTCTTTGGACTGTGGGGGAAACCGGAGCACCCGGAAGAAACCCACGTGGACATGGGGAGAACATGCAAACTCCGCACAGAAGGGCCCTCGCCGGCCACGGGGCTCGAACCCGGACCTTCTTGCTGTGAGGCGACAGCGCTAACCACTACACCACCATGCCACCCCATAAATAATAATAATAATAATAATAATAATAATAATGCATGCAATGAAGTCAGTCATCACCCTGGAGAAGAGCTGCCCATGGATTGAGAACAGGACAAGAAATAAAGAAGACAAGACCCTGAAGTATGGTCCACTTCAGTAGTATGGTGGGAATTAAAGGAAAGGTATCCTGGATATGACGTCCAACAGTACAACATGATAATGGACATGTTAGGAGGATGGTCAATGGACATGGAGGACTCTGTATGATAGTTACTGGGGGCGAAGACAAAGGTTGTTCAAAGGAATATGCAGAAGTCAAAAATATCAAACACATTGAAGAAGAACATTGCTAGGACTTTTAAGAATGCATCATAATCTTGTCAATAAGATGGTACTGAGATAAAATGTATGAACTCGCAATCATCACACATTGTTTTTATTTTCTTTCTTTTCTTTTTGAGATGCAATATTTAGATTTTCTTTTTTGATGATTTATAGTAAATAGGTTAACCTTACTAGCTCATCTATCCAACAGGCAATGAGCTCATGTCATCATGGGTTGTCCGTTGTCTGTCATCCGTGGTCCGTGGTCTGTCCACATCCACATTTCACAAAAATTGCTTGTTCTCTCTCAATTCTTCACTGATTTTTATTCTTTTTGGCAGGAAGGTAGGTCTGTCTGGGATGCATATAGCTTCTATTCAAATTTGCATAATTGCAATTAATAATGAAGATATGAAGTAATTAATCTCTAACGAGCAGTTTCCACACAAATCGCTTCTTCTCCCTCAGTTCTTCAGCAATTTTGATTCTTTCTGGCATGAAGGTAGGGGTACCTAGGGTGCATATAACTTCTACCTGAATTTGCTTAGATAAGATAAGATAAGATAAGATAAGATAAGATAAGATAAGATAAGATAAGATAAGATAAGATAAGATAAGATAAGATAAGATAGCCTTTTATTATCCCACAAGGGGAAATGTACATTGTTACAGCAGCAAAATATAGAAAGAGAAAATGATAAGGCAGTGGAGGAGTAGGGCAAAAGTACAAAGTATACAAAAAAGGATATACATAAAGAAATAAACTACAAATTTAAAGATAAAAATTAACAAATTATGCATCAATTAACAGGTTTGCAGATATACAGTTAACATAAGTGTATTACACAGGTGGAATTGCCCGTGTAAGTATTGCACAGGTATTATTACCAGTATTACCCAGGTAGTATTACACAAGTAAGTAGGTATATTGCACAAGAGCCATTTTAACCATGTGTAGCTAGCAGTTCGCTGTAAAATACTGATGCTGATAGTCAGTGAACACAGTATACGTTCAGAGGGGTCTCTGTGGATGTAGAAGTGATCTGGACAGTATTGTTCAGTATTGTGAGGAGTGTCTGGTGCTGTGCTTGGTGAGGTGCCAGTTGTAAAGTCTCACAGCAGTAGGGAGGAAAGAGCTGCTATATCTCTCCTTAATACACTGCAAATGGAGGAGCTGGTCACTGAAGGAGCTGCCCAGTGCTGCTACTGTCTCCTGCAGTGGACGGGAGGTGTTCGCCATTAAGGATGACAACTTGGCCAACATCCTCCTCTCCCCCACTATGTCCACTGAGTCCAGTGCACAGCCCAGGACAGAGCCTGCCTTCCTAATCAGCTTGTTAAGTTTTTTCCTCTCTGCTATTGTGATACTGCTTCCCCAACAGACAACTCCATAGAATATGGCTGATACCACCACAGAGTCATAAAAAGAGTTCAGAAATGGACCCTGAATTCCAAAGGCCCTGAGCCTCCTCAGCAGGTGGAGTCTGCTCTGGCCTTCCTTGTACAGGGTGTGTGTGTGATCAGTCCAGTCCAGTTTATTGTTCAGATGAACACCCAGGTACTTATAGCTCCTAACAATCTCAATGTCCTTTCCCTGAATGTTCACTGGGGTAGGTGAAGAGAACCTCATCCTGCGGAAATCCACCACCAGTTCCTTGGTTTTACTTGTATTGATCTGGAGGGAGTTCCATTGGCACCAGTCCACAAAGTTCCTTGTCAGTTCTCTGTACTCACTATCATCACCATCTAAGATACAGCCTACAATAGCAGAGTCATCAGAGAACTTCTGTAGATGACAGGTAGTTGTATCATATCTAAAGTCTCCAGTGTAAAGTGTGAACAGAAATGGGGCCAGGACTGTCCCCTGTGGAGCCCTTGTGCTGCAGAAAATGGTGTCTGACACACAATCCTTCAGTCTCACATATTGTGTTCTGTTTGTGAGATAGTCCATAGTCCATGGGGTAAGATGATGGTCCACCCCTGCACCCTCCATCTTACTCCTCAGAAGAGTCGGCTGGATGGTGTTGAATGCACTAGATAGATCAAGGAACATGATTTTAACAGTGCTTCTTGCCTTTTCAAGATGAGAGAGAGATCTGTGAAGCAGGTAGATGACTGCATCTTCCACCCTGATGCCTGGCTGGTAGGCAAACTGCAGGGGATCCATAGCTGGCCCCACCAGTGTGTGGAGATATGCCAGAACAAGTCTTTCCAGAGCCTTCATCAGGTGAGAGGTCAGTGCCACTGGTTAATATCTGTTTAAATCAGTGGGGTGTGCAGTTTTTGGTATCGGAACAACAATGTCTTCCAAAGGACTGGCACTCTTTCCTGCTCCAGGCTCAAGTTGAAAATGTTCCGCACTATTCCACACAGCTGGTCAGCACAATGCCTCAAGAGCTCAGGGTTGATGCCGTCTGGACCTGCAGCCTTTCTCGCCATCATCTTACTCAGTTCCCTCTTGACTTGTTCTCTGTCGAAGGACAAAGAAGAGCACAGCTGAGTGCTAGGTGTTACGCATGGAGGTGTGAAGCACTGAGCTGGAGGTATGATGGTTGAGGGGTGCTAAGAGGGTGAGAAGGAGGTCTGTGAGACTCCACTCACATTGCTCTGTTGCAGCTGATCCTCCATCCTCTTCCTGTAGTGGTCTTTGCCTTCCCTGATCTTTCTTCTCAGCTCCTTCTGTACCCTCCTCAATTCCTGTCTGTTTCCTGATCTGAATATTCTCTTCTTCTCATTCAGGAGATCCTTCAGCTCAGGAGTGACCCTTTTTGAGAAGCACCGTACTGTTTTAGTGGGCACAGTGTTCTCTATACAGAAGTTTATGTAGTCCGTGATGCAGCTCATGAGGTTGTCTACGTCCTCATGGGGCTCACAGAGAACATCCCAGTCTGTAGTGCCAAAGCCATTAATTACAATTATTAATTGTAGTGCCATTAATTACAATTATTAATTAAGTTATGGACTAATTAATCCTTAATGAGCAGTTAAACAAAAATTGCTTCTTCTCAGTCAATTCCTCACTGTTTTGGATTCTTTCTGGCAAATAGGTAGGTATTCCTAGGGTGTATATAGCTTCTATATAGCTTGTATATAGTGTATATAGCTTGCAACATTTATTGTACAACATGGCCCACTTTAGATCGTTCCTTCTGGACTAGACGGGGCCGGAGTGAGCTACACCATCATTGATGGTCTTGTTTAGATTTTGAAGTATTTTAGTTTGTGGAGTTGATATAGTCCCATCAAGCACACTGAATATTGCTAGGACTTTTAAGAGCATGTCACAGTCTAGTCAATAAGATGATATTGAGATAAGTATGAATACACAATCACAATCTTAGTACATATGGCAGGGAGTCAAAGATGTTTTTTTCTTCCCTTTCTTTTTGAGATGCAGTATTTAGGTTTTCTTTTTAACATTGTAAATAGGTTCACTTTTTTATTTTGAAGTGTTTTCGATTGTAAAGTTGATATAGTCCCATAGGTTACTCTGGTCGCCCTATGACACTGTATTTGTAGGCATTCTGAAGTTGAACAAACTGCATTATAATAACAAACGTGAAAAAACTAAAAACAAGTGATAGGAAAAATAAGACTGCATGACAAATTACATTTTAAACAGATAGTTTTGAAAGATCTAGGGTTGTGAACACTGTAAATGTTTTTTAAAGATGCTTCCATCCATCTATCCATTATCCATAGCTGCTTATCCTGTGCAGGGTTGCAGACAAGCTGGAGCCTATCCCAGCTGACTATGGGCAAGAGGTGGGGTACACCCTGTACAAGTCGCCAGGTCATCACAGGGCTGACACATAGAGACAAACAACCATTCACACTCACATTTACACCTACAGTCAATTTAGAGCCACCAATTAACCTAACCTGCATGTCTTTGGACTGTGGGGGAAACCGGAGCACCCGGAGGAAACCCACACAGACACAGGTAGAACATGCAAACTCCACACAGAAAGGTCCCCATCGGCTACTGGGCTGGAACCCAGAACCTTCTTGCTGTTAGGTGACAGTTTTTAAAGATTCAGTTTAGAATTTTCTTAAAGTCCTTCAATTTGTCCATTCTTTAATTTAAGTCATCAGCCAGTGTGCTCCAGAGTTGACTTGTTCTTACAAGAAAGGATCTTTGGTCAGAGGTGCTCTTCTGCTAGTGTGCATGTTGGACAAAGCTCTTGTTTGATTTTGGACCGTTACATTACAGGCATTTAGCAGACGCTGTTATCCAGAGAGACATACAACATACCCAGAGCAGCCTGGGAGCAGATGGAGGTTAGATGTCTTGCTCAAGGACACTTCAGCCAGTCCTGCTCATCCAGGGAATTGAACTGGCAACCTTTTGGTCCCAAAACTGCTGCTCTAACCATTAGGCCATGGCTTCCCAGTAATCTGTAAGTGATTTTGAAGAAGGTTGCCAGCTTTCTGTTGATTCTTAGCATAAATTGCTTCACTTATTTATACCTTCTTGTTAAGTTCTGGTGTTCCCTTTAATATCCAAGCTTAAATCTTTTACCAGTTTTTACAGAATGCTCTAGCTAACTATTTGACCTGAGTACTAGCCCTCACAATATAAATTTGCTATTTTTGGGCCTATGTTAAGTGTGCACAGAAAGAATAAGTACTAAAATGATTGTGTTCAGCTTCCAAATAGGGCCAATCATTTATAACTGAATGACTGTACCCGAATTAATGTAGCTTTTATTTATTTATTCATTTATTTTAATTAGGATCATGCATTTACATAACATTGCATGAATGACTGCCTGACACATCATTTCTTATTATATTCATGATTAGGAATCAAACGATTAATTAATTACTAATAAACTAGTTGCGATGGATGAAGGTGCAATCTGTTGTCTGCTTATGAATGACTTGTTTGTGATTGAGTCAGAGTTGCTGATGTTAAGTATGTCATTCATTGTAAAACACCAAGTAACTAACTTATGATATGATTAGGAGTCAATAACAAATATTAAATTGTTAAACTTCATCTGGATGATCACAGGGATATGTGGGGATCTGGGATATAATAGGCAGGAAAGAATATTTGAGTTAATTTTGTCAGTGAAAATATTGATGATAAGTATTCTTATACAAGTTTGTATTTCATGAATAAATTGCAACAAGAATGTAAATTACTGTAAAAAAAAAAAAAAGACAATGAAACTTACGGCGAAATCTCTGTTCATGATGCCCTGACAAATAAAGATGAGATGAAATAGCTGACTCTGTTCTGGCAGACAACCTAGCTTACTTCTCAAGGGAAGAAATATCCCAGGAGAAATATCCTTCAGCAAAATCCATTACAGTATGTTACCTTCCCTGGTTCACGTTCCTGACCGTATTTGGGAAGTGAGGGAATCCGTCTCACAAGGCTCACTCGCTTAGTCACTCGCACGGCTTTCACAATGCTCCTGGATTCTAACTTGAATGTGAGTCAGGACACACACATACATACACACACACACACACACACACACACTGCATTGGTCTGAATGAAGTAAGATATGAAGATAGTGGGCATCACCATCACAGTGTACAAAATGCCAACTTCACTCGATAACTAGCAAAATAGTAACAGAGCTGTGCTTAACACCACATAGCAACAACACCAGTAGCATAACAAAACAACAGCAACAACACCAAAATACCCCTCTTCCATAACCCCTTTTAAAGTTACACGGCACATTTTACAAGAAATATGCATCATGAAAGTCTCTGAGAAAAATTATGACTACGACTAAAATTAAAACAACTAAAACAAAACAAAAAGATTAAAATGTGACTAAAATGTCACTACAAATTTCAGGAAGTGACTAAAACTAAATTTTAAATTCTTGTCAAAAATTCACACTGTGGTTGAGTATGCCAGATTTATGGCATGTCGCATGAGGCAGAGAAAAGCTGTGGCTTTATGGCAGATTTGGACATGGAACAAAAAGTTCAAAGAGGAAGGCTGTCTGTGTGTCAGGCGGCGCGCATATTGAAAATTTGTGAAATCATTCATGGAATCCACATACCTTTGAATTTCTCATTCAAATTTTGGGGAATAAATCTTATACTGGGGGCGGCACAGTGGTGTAGTGGTTAGCGCTGTCGCCTCACAGCAAGAAGGTCCTGGGTTCGAGCCCCGGGGCTGGCAAGGGCCTTTCTGTGTGGAGTTTGCATGTTCTCCCCGTGTCCACGTGGGTTTCCTCCGGGTGCTCCGGTTTCCCCCACAGTCCAAAGACATGCAGGTTAGGTTAACTGGTGACTCTAAATTGACCGTAGGTGTGAGTGTGAATGGTTGTCTGTGTCTATGTGTCAGCCCTGTGATGACCTGGCGACTTGTCCAGGGTGTACCCCGCCTTTCGCCCGTAGTCAGCTGGGATAGGCTCCAGCTTGCCTGCGACCCTGTAGAAGGATAAAGCGGCTAGAGATAATGAGATGGGAAATCTTATGCTGCTCAACATTAAGCCTGTTCAGTATCATTTGCCTAGACTATGTAGTTTCTGGGATATTTACATCTCAAATAATATAAATTTTTTTGAAACTCCCTGTATTTTTAGTATGTTTTTAAATACAAAAATACAGTAATTTATTTTTGATATATGGCATGGCTGCTACATTTAATAGTTGTTTGTTTGTTTGTTTGTTTGTTTGGATAGACTTACAATTAAGGTATTTTATATCTTATATTAAAATGCATTTTTCATGTATCTTTGCCCATTCCTGCTGACAAGCAGCTCACTATGGCCAGATATTTCAATTGCATTTGTAGAAATCTTCCTACATTATCTGGTTGTATGCAAACAGATGGACAGACATACGGACACGGGTGCGCGCACACACACACACACACACACACACCAACCACCATGGGCTCATACTTCATTGGCCAGTTGTAATCATCTGCTTACTGACAATTTAATTAGGGAAGTGTCCAGCCAGCACTCTGTGCTTGAAATTAAACTAAGTCATCACACACACACACACGCCTAATAATTATCTTGGCAAAACAACATGAAGGAAAATCATTTACACGGCATAATGATCTGTGTGTGTGTGTGTGTGTGTGTGTGTGTAAAGGGGTTCCTCATCCTTATCACCCTCAACCTTATCTCTCTAAATTGTACAATTGCAGTGTCTCTGCTTGTCTGCATGATTTTGTCTGTGTGTGTGTGTGTGTGTGTGTGTGTGTGTGTGTGTGTGTTCATGCAGCTGCATTACCATACCTGAGTGTGATACAGAGTGGCTCAGATAAGAGTTATTGATCACACGAGCTGATTGGCAGCATTTATGCCAAGACAGTTGCTTTGGGGATTTCTCTGGATTGTGTTCATGTGATGTCAGAATTCTGGTCCGAGCCAGATTTAGGAATTATGAAAGGAAAAAACAGGAGTCTGAAGAAATTCTCATAATCATACTCATTATAAATGTTTGTTCATTCATCATTAGTAAGATGCAGCAGGTCACATTGCCACTTCACAGGTCCAGTCATTCTGGTTTGGTTCTGAGCTCAGATGTGGAGATGTGATTCTGTGTGGTGGATCTCATGTTCTTACCATATCCATGTGGGTTTCCTTCAGGTTATCTGGTTTCTTCCTTCCTCCCAAATGGTGGGATCAGACTATTGACTACTTTCACATTACCCATAATGCGTTGTGCCTTGGGGGGTAACCAAAATATAAACAAACTAAAGCAACATGGCGTCACATAGTCACAGTAATCTTTCGAATTTAAATCTCGCTAAAACCTTCAAAGAAGTGTCAAAAATAACTAAACCAAAGCTTAAAGAAATCTGAAAAGCCTTTTCTGTGGACTTTGAGAAATCAATCGTAAAAAAGCACTTGTAAATATCATATTGAATGCTTTGAACATCTCTACTTCGGGTGACAGTCAGCAGCCTTCTTCATCTGTCAACACGGGTGTTCCAACAGTTACTGACCTGCAAAAGTTAAAAGATGGACAGAAGAGCTTCGAAAGATTAACACTGATCAGAGAAGAATCCACAGTGAAATCATTTTTGCTGGGTGCCGGTTATGATGAGAAATCTATAAGAAAATACAAAACACTTCGTGCATGGGAGCATGAGTAAAGAATTCACTCAGTCGAGTAAGTACTGTAAACACAGCAGAACTGTCACATCTCTTTTTTAAAGTGAATTTAATGTCCTCTAAACCCCACTTTTTTTCCTTGTACAAAGCAACAATCATTATGTTGATTGACCATGTGTTTTCGAACCATAGCTGATCCAAAAGGCCATAAATTAATGGAAAATCAATAAGATCAGCTGATTATCACAGAATCTGCAGAGACTCAACTGGAAGATCCTGAAGGGGTGTTTGACGTCACGTGTAAAAATCCAGGTATCAATTTTGTTCATGTGTGCAGCAGTGGTTAGACCAGTCTTGATATGGAATCAGGTTTTGGAAAGAATTCTGATAGTGATTGGGATTCTTATGTGTCAGATGAAGGGGCAGAAGATCATCAAGGATATTCCAGAGTAAATGTTTCTCTTTTTGAGCCCCCAAGATGAGAAACTGCCAGTTCACGACAATCCCACTCAGCACCGATAGCGCACCACCAGGCAGACAGAATTGGAAACACAGATTGGTTTGTTGATTTTTATTCTAAGCTGGCTGCTCCAAAATATAGGGAAAATATTTACATGTACCTCAATAAATGTAGAAATACAATCTTTAAAATGTACACTTATTCAGTGTAATTACTGAAAGAAAATACAAAGTGGGCGATAATAACAGAATCGATGAACTGTCCAAATGTCAGCTCAAATGTCATTTATTAAATCAACAGGTTTATTTTTTGCTCCAATAATTCCCATGTGGTTGTTCTGGTAGTGATGAACACTTGATGAATCAGATTTATTATTAGTTGGCAACACACAATCTGCCCACTTTGTTTGCACAAACCTCACCCGCTGTCACTTTAGATTAGTGTTATTTCTCGGAAATTTGTAAACTGAATGTCCTGTTGTAGATGGATTTGAATATCCAAACATAACTTTCACATTGTTATTTTCGTAAGATTCCAACAGCAATATCCAATTTCAGCGAATAAACAAGCACGGAGTCAGATGAACTGAAATGACCCAGATAACCAGGGTTCCACGCGTAATGTCATGTGAGATTAGCCCTGGGGCAAGGCTGCCTTTTTCCAGGATCCGGAAGCTATGATTTATCGATAGTTTTGTGCTTGATAATAAAATAACAAATAATTAATATTATTTTCCCCCATGCTTTATTAATTAATTTACCGGTAGGTCATCATTAATGGTACATATTCATTTTCAAGCACTATAATAAGGCATTACAAACACTTTAAGTTGATTTTGATTTCCTTCACTCCCATTTTCCTCGAGCTCATTGTTAGGGTTTTGCTGGGATTCGAACCTGGTTCGTTGGTGTGATAATCCAGCAAACCCCCACTAGGCCACCAGGGGGATGACTCAAATGCAGAGGCGTGAGGCGGAAGTAGAAAAAGAATCAAATGGTTTATTTAAACTATATACACTATATACAGGGCAAAACAAAAGACAAAAAAAACCAAAGAGTAAATCCAAAAGAAAAGCAAAGTGCAAAAATTCAAAAGCTAAGAAGATCAAAAACACAGTACAAAGGAAACTGGAGATAAACATAACAGCACAAAGACTCCGTGACAAGAGGACTGAACTCAGGGGTATAAATAGACAAACTAATTAAGGACACAGGTGAAGATAATTAGGCAATTAACACAAACTCAAAACACAGGAACAGTGGCGGCCTCTAGAGGCCAAAATGAACACGACATGAAAAGGAAATAACAGCGGCCTCTAGAGGCCAAAACAGTCCTAGTCCTAACAGGACCCCCCCCTCTAGGAGCGTCTCCTGACGTTCCCAGGGCGATCCGGATGGGCCGAATGGAAGTCCCGACATAGTTCTTTATCAAGGACATCCCGAGCAGGAACCCAGCAGCGCTCCTCAGGACCATAGCCCTCCCAGTCCACCAGATATTGCAACCCGCCGCGGACCCGGCGGGAGTCAAGCAGGCGATTCACAGTGAACACAGTCTGCCCCTGGAAGATGCGGGGGGGTGGGGGGTTCCTAGGGGCAGGGGCATACGTAGACGTCAGTACGGGCCGTAACAGGGAAACATGGAAAGTGGGGTTGATCCTCAGAGTCCGGGGCAACTGGAGCCGGTAGGAGACAGGGTTCACCCTGCGCACCACCTTGAAGGGGCCAATGTAGCGAGGAGCAAGCTTGCGGTTCTCCACCCGCAGTGGAAGGTCCTTAGTGGACAGCCAAACACGCTGCCCAGGGCGGAAAGCGTGTGCAGGTCTTCTATGGCGGTTGGCCTGAGTCTGGTTGGTTCTGGAGGTCTGTATGAGGGTCTTCCTGACCTTGCTCCAGGTCTTGCGACACCGTCTCACATATTGGTTGACCGAGGGCACCCCCGCGTCCTCCTCCTGGTCCGGGAACAGAGGTGGCTGGAACCCGAATTGGCACTGGAATGGCGACAGCTTGGTGGCCGATGACTGCAGGGTGTTGTGGGCGTACTCCGCCCATGGCAGCCAGGTGCTCCACGATGTCGGGTTATCCATAGCCAGGCCTCGCAGGGTGGTTTCCAGGTCCTGGTTGAGCCTCTCCGTCTGACCATTGGACTGTGGGTGAAATCCAGAGGAGAGGCTGGCAGTGGCTCCGATGACCTTGCAGAACCCGTGCCACACTCGGGAGGAGAACTGGGGCCCTCGGTCTGAGACGATGTCCTGTGGAAGACCAAAGACTCGGAAGACATGATTAAACAAAAGTTTCGCAGTTTCAAGAGCAGAGGGGAGTTTGCACAGTGGTATGAAGCGGCAGGCCTTGGAGAATCTGTCAACTAAGACCAAAATGACCGTGTTACCTTGTGACTCAGGGAGACCCGTGATAAAGTCGACTGCCACGTGGGACCAGGGACGCCGGGGAATGGTCAGAGGATGCAGGAGACCCTGGGGACGCTGTCGTGGGTTCTTGGTTCTGGTGCAAACCTCACAGGACAGGACAAATGACCTTACTTCCTTCTCCATGTTAGGCCACCAGAAGCGTCTTTTCAGGAAGTCCAGGGTCCTCCGAGCTCCCGGGTGGGCGGTGAGAGGGGAAGAGTGACCCCACTGGAGAACCTTGGCCCGGGCTTGATGTGGGACGTACAAGAGGCCTGGTGGCCCCGTCCCAGGACCGGGGTCCTGGCGTTGGGCTCGTCGGACAGCCTCCTCAATACCCCAGCGGACAGGGGCCACAATCCGGGACACAGGGATAATAGGCCCGACTTCATTCTCCCTGTTAGTGGCAGAGAACAGTCTGGACAGTGCGTCAGGTTTGGTGTTCTTGGAGCCGGGGCGGTATGAGAGGGTGAAGTCAAACCGACTGAAAAACAGGGCCCACCTAGCCTGTCGAGGGTTCAGTCTCTTGGCTTGCTGGAGGTACTCCAGGTTCTTGTGGTCAGTCCAAACCAGGAATGGATGTTGTGCTCCCTCCAGCCAGTGCCTCCACTCCTCAAGGGCCAGTTTGACCGCTAGCAGTTCTCGATCCCCCACATCGTACCGGGACTCAGCAGGACTCAGGCGGTGGGAGAAGTAAGCGCAGGGGTGCAGCTTTCCTTCCGAACGTTGAGAGAGCACCGCGCCGACGCCACTGTCCGAGGCGTCCACCTCCACGATGAATGGTTGGGAGGTGTCCGGGAGAACCAGAATGGGTGCCGTGCAGAAGCGGTCCTTGAGGTCTTTGAACGCCTTTTCTGCCTGAGGAGACCAGCCATAAGATCCACCTGTCCCTTTGGTGAGGTCTGACATGGGTGCTGCCACAGAACTGAAGTTCCTGATGAACTTGCGGTAGAAGTTAGCGAATCCTAAGAACCGCTGAACCTCCTTAACGGACTTGGGAGTAGGCCAATCCCGGACGGCCAGGGTCTTGGCAGGGTCCATTTGGAGTTGGCCTGTCCGTACAATAAATCCCAGAAAGGAGACCTCGGGAACATGAAATTCGCATTTCTGGGCCTTGGCGAACAGATTGTTCTGTAGCAGCCTCTGGAGAACCTGGCGGACATGGTGGCGGTGCTCCTGCACGGTCTTGGAAAAGATAAGGATGTCGTCGAGGTAGACAAAAACGTATAGGTTAATCATGTCCCTTAAGACGTCGTTGATTAGGGCCTGAAAAACAGCTGGTGCGTTGGTGAGTCCAAAGGGCATCACCTGGTATTCGTAGTGCCCAGACGGGGTGTTAAAGGCAGTCTTCCACTCGTCTCCCTGTCGGATACGGATGAGGTGGTATGCGTTCCGTAGGTCCAACTTGGTGAAGACGGTGGCGCCTTGGAGCAGGTCGAAAGCTGTGGACATCAGCGGAAGGGGATATCGGTTGCGCACAGTGATCTTATTCAGGCCCCTGTAATCAATACATGGTCGGAGCCCCCCATCCTTCTTGCCGACAAAGAAGAAGCCGGCTCCAGCAGGTGAAGTGGAGGGTCGAATAAACCCAGAGACCAGGGCATCTTTGAGGTATTCCTCCATGGCCTTGCGTTCTGGCTGAGAGAGTGAAAACAGTCTGCCACGAGGAGGGGTAGTCCCAGGGAGCAAGTCGATGGCACAGTCGTAGGCCCGGTGCGGAGGAAGAACGGCGGCCCTGCTCTTGCTGAATACCTCCTTGAGATCCCAGTACTCTGTGGGAACTTGAGATAACTCGGTGAGATCAGGGGGCTCGGCAGGAGACACAGGAGAGCTAGAGAGCAGACAAGAGGCATGGCATGCAGGGCCCCATTCCACAACCTGGCTTGTTACCCAGTCTATGCGAGGGTTGTGGCGAGTAAGCCAAGGAAGGCCTAGAATAACTGGGAACTCAGGTGAATGAATCAGGTGCAGGGATATTTCTTCCTTGTGACCTTGAGACTGGAGGAAAACTGGAGAAGTAACTTGGGTGACTCTTCCATCACCTAACGCTTGGCCATCGAGGGCAGACACAGACAGTGGGACTTCAAGAGGTGCAGTCGGAATATTGATGCTTTGGGCGAAGTGAATATCCATAAAGTTCCCAGCCGCCCCTGAGTCTATCAAAGCTTGACAAGAGTGGACAGACTCACCCCAGGAGATGGAGACCGGGATGTAGATTCCTTGGCCAGGGAGTCCGGGAGAGAGGGTAGGCCCCGTCACAACCCTCCCTCGGCTGGACGGGGCGGTCCTTTTCCCAAGAGTTCGGGACATGATGCTCGGAAGTGACCAGGCTTGCCACAGTAGATGCAGCACTTGTCCCTCCTTCTGCGCTCCCTCTCAGATGCGGAGAGGCGAGTACGACCCACTTGCATGGGTTCTGGACAGTCACTGAAGGAGGTAGACGGTCTCCAGGTAGAGGTAGGGAGGCTGGGGGGGCTCAAGGCTTGGTGGCGTTCTCTCATCCTGTTGTCCAGACGAATAGCATGTGAGATGAGGGTTTCGAGGTCACTTGGGCATCCAATAGAGGCCAGACCGTCCTTGATGGGGTCAGACAGACCATGGTGGAAGGCTGACACCAGGGCAGTCTCGTTCCATCCACTTACTGCTGCGAGTGTTCGGAACGAGATGGCGTAATCTGCGACGCTTCCTCCTTGCCGGATGGACATGAGCTTTCGGGCTGCGTCGGTACTGATGTCTGCCTGATCGAAGACCCGAAGCATCTCTTCAGAAAACAGCTGGAAATCAAAGCACTCAGGTCCCTGTCTTTGCCAGATAGCAGTAGCCCAGGCTCGCGCCTTACCAGCTAATAAGGTGATCACAAAGGCAATCTTGCGGCGATCCGTAGTGTAGGTGGTAGGCTGAAGCTCAAAGGTGAGTTGACACTGGGTAAGGAACTCTCGGCACTCACTGTGCTTGCCGTCATACCTCTGTGGTGCAGGAAGGCTGGGTTCGCGAGGTGAAGAAGGCAGCATTGCAGGAGGCACTGGAGCAGGAGTGGGAGCTGGATCAGGAGCAGGAACTGGATCAGGAGCAGGAGATGCAGGCAGAGATGTCAGCTGTGCCAGGGTTTTCCCAATTTGCTGAAGCAGCTCCTCGTGGCGAGCGAGGGCCTCACGTTGGCTGGTGAGCGTACGTCCATGAGCGTCCATGGTCGCTCCGAAGCGTGTCAAAGCTGCCATAATTCCCTGAAGGTTGGCCGGGTAGACAGTTGAAGCAGCCTCTGCTGAGTCGGTCATGACGGAGTCTTTCTGTTAGGGTTTTGCTGGGATTCGAACCTGGTTCGTTGGTGTGATAATCCAGCAAACCCCCACTAGGCCACCAGGGGGATGACTCAAATGCAGAGGCGTGAGGCGGAAGTAGAAAAAGAATCAAATGGTTTATTTAAACTATATACACTATATACAGGGCAAAACAAAAGACAAAAAAAACCAAAGAGTAAATCCAAAAGAAAAGCAAAGTGCAAAAATTCAAAAGCTAAGAAGATCAAAAACACAGTACAAAGGAAACTGGAGATAAACATAACAGCACAAAGACTCCGTGACAAGAGGACTGAACTCAGGGGTATAAATAGACAAACTAATTAAGGACACAGGTGAAGATAATTAGGCAATTAACACAAACTCAAAACACAGGAACAGTGGCGGCCTCTAGAGGCCAAAATGAACACGACATGAAAAGGAAATAACAGCGGCCTCTAGAGGCCAAAACAGTCCTAGTCCTAACACTCATATGCTACCAGATTATGACACTCTTTGGGCTGTTAGAGGAAGCTGTTAGGGCTACAAGGTCAAATACTGCATTCGATCTCCCTATAGAAACACTAAAATGGGAAGGACATGTAAGCTTATTTACATTGCATCATTTGCGCTTTGTTTTGGGAGTTGATCCTTCAATAAAGTTGTCCTTTTCAGTTCTTTGACTTGTCCTTGTTTTTTGCACTTTTTATGACTAAACACAAAGACAGAGGGGTTGCTGGCTTCATGACTTGGATCATCAGACTTTACTCCACCACTGAAGTGTGCAGAACACAGTCACGTGTTATCTGTCGGTGTAAAATTTTCACGGCGAATTCTGTCTAATCATACTTTTCGATGCTGAGCTTTTTTATGTATTCTCTAAAACTTTAAATCTCATCTCTCTCATCTCATTATCTGTAGCCACTTTATCCTGTTCTACAGGGTCGCAGGCAAGCTGGAGCCTATCCCAGCTGACTACGGGCGAAAGGTGGGGTACACCCTGGACAAGTCGCCAGGTCATCACAGGGCTGACACATAGACACAGACAACCATTCACACTCACACTCACACCTACGGTCAATTTAGAGTCACCAGTTAACCTAACCTGCATGTCTTTGGACTGTGGGGGAAACCGGAGCACCCGGAGGAAACCCACGCGGACACGGGGAGAACATGCAAACTCTGCACAGAAAGGCCCTTGCCGGCCACGGGGCTCGAACCTGGACCTTCTTGCTGTGAGGCGACAGTGCTAACCACTACACCACCGTGCCGCCCCACTTTAAATCAGGAAAAGTAATTTTTCCTCCGTGTGAATTCGAAGAAATGACTGAGGTTATCTGACTTAGTAAACAAATATAGCGCCTGGTTACCCCCCAAGGCGCAAAGCATTATGCGTAATGTGAAAGTAGTCAATGTGATATTTTTGTCTTTCACGATGGCCACCATGTCAGATGAGGTACTCATAGTGTTATAAATGTATGTCTTGTCTTGTTTTGGTCAGGAGACTGGCAGCACTCCAGGTCTGACCCTGACTAATCATCATTCTATATCGTCGGGGAAGAGGGTCAAGAAATGGTCACTGAATCATGACTATCAAGGAACACATTGTAGGAGTTCTCAAACCAGGTGAGAAAATCCAAAAAATTCTGTCTGACATGCTAGACTTTTCACTGGGACATCCCAGACGCCACAACACTGTTCTTTGATTATGTCACATTACACGACCCTTTCATCATTCCTGACTTTGATATTCAGGCCTGACACTGGAAATCGTGTCAAAATCAGTCTGAATTTGTGTCATCTGATCCCGGCAAAGCAACATGCAGGTTTGTGGTTTGACTATAAGCTAACTTGCCCCATATGTGAACATGTACACTCACCGACCACTTTTTTAGGAACACCCATCCATGCATCCACCTGCTTTTTTATGCAGTTCTCGAATCAGCCAATCCCTTGACAGCAGCACAATGCATCAAATCATGCAGATACAAATCAAGAGCTTCAGCTAATGCTGACTTCAAACATCAGAATAGGAAAAATTGTGATCTCAAAGTGTGACTTTCTTTCATTTTGGCATGGGTGTTGGTTTGAGCCAGATGGACTGGTTTGAGTATTTCAGAAACTGTGCTGATCTCCTGGGGGTTTGACACACAACAGTCTGTAGAGTTTACACAGACAGAATGGTGTGAAAAAACAAAAAAACAATGAGTTGAGTGAGCAACAGTTCTGTGGGTGGAAACAAACGCCTTGTTGATAAGAGAGGTCAGAGGAAAATGGTCAGATTGGTTCGAGCTTTTTTGCCAGGAAGGATATAGTAAATCATGTAATCACTCTTTACAACCGTGGTGAACAGAAAAGCATCTCAGCATGCAACAGCAGAAGAACACATTGGGTTCCAGTCCTGCAGCCAAGAACAGGAGTCTTAGACTCAAGAACAAGTTCCTATTAAAGTGGCTGGTGAGTGTATATCTCCAAATCTCACATGAGCTGTGTAGGATTGATGAAGTCAAGTTTTTTGATCGATTTCCAACTTAACGTCCTCATATGGAAGACAACACAGCCCATCTCCATCTTTCTTTTGCTTTTTCTGTCAGTGTGAATGTAAAAAAATGCAGCTAGATTGTTTGTTGGTTAAGAGTGTGTATGTGTGTGTACGCACAGGATTATGGACTTTCTGTATCTCTTTGAAGTGATAGCGGTAGGCAGAAAGGATTTCTCTCTGGCAGCCACAATGCAGCACATACACACAGTTTAATCTTCCACCCTACAAGCACACTTGCCAAACTGCTGTCTCACACAGAGATCCAGAGATCCATGATTCTAGTGCATATGACTTTCCTGATTCCTCACTTTTAATCTTGTAAAACTTTAAAACTGCAACGCTGTTGCAGAAAGTGCAGTATGTGATCACAGATACCACCAATTTCCATGTGGCTTCATCCATCTGCTCACTCTTTGTACAGTTTTAAGTGGCATATTATTGCATAACATACGGTACTAGGCTAGCTACTACATCAACACAAAAAAACCCTCTCCCAGCAGCACTTATTTTATGCCTATATGTTGATAATGGTAATATTTCTTAATCATCCGCTGTCAGGCTATAGTCCTATGAAAATCCATGACCTTGAGTTTGACCTTTCAAGGTCAAAGATCATGGAGCCAAATGAAAGCCTATATGGCACTTCTTGTAAGTTGATAATGGTAAATATCTGTGTACCATCAACCGTTTTCAAGTTATAGCCCTCTGAAAATCTGTGACCTTCAGTTTGACCTTTCAAGGTCAATCAAGGTCAAAGATCATGATATGGGACTTCTTATATGTTGATAATGCTAAACATCTGGCTTTAATATTAATACTTGGTATAATTTTAATGTTCAAATGGCAGAAACATAATTCTACAAATTTAATATCCATATTCAGTCATATTAATTTGTAAACTGTAACTGAAGTGACTTTCAGTCTTAGTCAATCTTTTTCTCATACCAAATTAATCAATTTGGCACCTGGATTTTTATTTTTCTTATACTAGTTTTTGTTTTTTGAGAGTGAAATTTTTTGGGGTTGAGTTTTTGGTAGTTTCTGCTAGTCTCTATTTGATATTCTGTGTTGTTGTGGATTAAAATTAAGATTTTTTTTTGCATTGCTTACTGGAAATAGGTGTCACAAAAGGGTATCAGGTTTAAGTTAGCAGCAAAGGGGATATTGAGAAAACAGACAATACAATAGTACATTTTTACTTTTGCATATACAGATTTAATACACCATCTCTCTAATAACACACAAAGTGGAGTGCCATACTTAAGAGAATATAGTAATGGATCGACCTGATGTTTGATGGCTTTTGTGACTGTATGACGTCTGTACATACGAACGACGTACATATACCACCACAGGGAACCCGATCGTAAGTGCAAGGCAACATATCTCATAAACATTTGAACACCAGACAATGAAATTTATATCTTTATTTACATAAAGTAGATGGGTTTTTATCCAGTGCTTATTTTTAATTTGCTTTTTTCAAAAACAGTGTGGGATTATTTACTAGTACATGTACAGCATTCTGGATAAGAGCGTCTGCTAAATGTCATATAATGTAATGTAATGTAATTTTATGGAAAATATTCATGACAGTTTCACATAAAACTAGTGAAAACAGTTTTATTAGTCAACAGCCGAATCCAAGCCATCAGTACTGGACAGTTCTCCATTTATCAGAAGTTAAAGAAAGTTGGTGACTGTAGTATGTTGAGCGGGTGGGTGGAGCACAGAAGTACGGCAGGGCAGAACTGAGTTTCACAAAACTCTTTATTTGCAGCTTTTCAGCTTTTTTAACAAACTCCCAGTCACACAGACACGCACACACCCATCAGTTGTCTGGTTGGGGAGCGAGACTCTTCTCTCCTCTCCCCCTGCCTTTATACTCCATCCCTGCAACACACACACACACACACACACACACACACACAAATTAACATCAGGTGTAATGACCTAGCCACTTACCTTCCCTGACCCCACCCTCCATTCCCAGACTGCTGCTTGGCCACGCCCCCGCTGCCACATACCCCCACCGCCCGACTAAGGCCAGGGAGCCGTCCGGCCTGAAGCTGACTCCCCCCCCGACGGGACAGGAAGTCCGCCACCACCATCTGCGCCCCCGGCCTGTGGATCACCTCGAACTTAAATGGCTGGAGCGCGAGATACCAACGGGTGATCCGCGCATTGGCATCCTTCATGCGGTGGAGCCACTGGAGGGGCGCGTGGTCCGAACAGAGAGTGAAAGAGCGCCCCAGCAGGTAGTATCGGAGGGTGAGGACCGCCCACTTGATGGCGAGACACTCCTTTTCAATTGTGCTGTACTTGCTCTCATGCATCGACAGCTTCCGGCTGATGTACAGCACCGGGCGCTCCTCACCCTCCACCTCCTGGGACAAAACAGCCCCCAGCCCCCTGTCCGATGCATCAGTCTGTAAAATAAAGGGGAGAGAGAAGTCAGGGGAGTGTAAAAGTGGCCCCCACACAGTGCAGCTTTTACCTCAGAGAAGGCCTGTTGGCACTGCTCCATCCACTGGACCGGATCTGGGGCCCCCTTTTTAGTGAGGTCGGTTAGTGGGCTGGTGACATCCGAATAGTTAGGTATAAACCTATAATAATAGCCAGCCAGCCCCAAGAACCGCCTCACCTCCTTTTTGGTCTTGGGCCTCGGGCAGGCCGCAATCGCTGCAGTCTTGTTAATTTGGGGACGCACCTGCCCATGACCCAAGTAGAACCCCAGATACCGTACTTCCATCTGCCCAATCGCACACTTTTTTGGGTTAGCTGTGAGGCCCGCTCGCCTCAGCGACTTTAGAACAGCCCTCAGGTGTTCCAAGTGCCGCGGCCAATCATGACTATAGATTATTATATCATCTAGATAGGCGGCCGCGTAGGCAGCATGAGGGCGGAGGACCCTGTCCATAAGCCACTGGAACGTAGCGGGTGCCCCAAATAACCCAAAGGGGAGCGTGACGAATTGGTGTAAACCAAACATTGTAGAAAAGGCCGTTTTCTCTCAGGATAGAGGAGTCAAGGGGATCTGCCAATATCCCTTGGTTAGATCCAGTGTCGAATAAAAGCGAGCAGCGCCTAACCAATCAAACAACTCATCAATGCGAGGCATTGGGTACGCATCAAATTTAGACACCGCATTGACCTTTCTATAGTCCACACAGAACCGGACCGACCCATCAGTCTTGGGAACCAGGACCACTGGGCTGCTCCAGTCACTGTGGGACTCCTCGATTATGCCCATTTCGAGCATGGCCTTGAGTTCATCCCGAACCACCTTTTTCTTGTGTTCGGGCAAGCGGTAAGGGCGGCTACACACTACTACCCCCAGAGGTGTTTCAATGTGGTGTTCTATGAGGTGGGTACGACCCGGAAGGGGCGAGAACACATCGGAAAATTCCTTCTGCAACCTGGCTACCTCCGTGAGTTGGGTCGGCGAGAGGTGGTCTCCACAAGGGACCAGAGTGGTCCGTGATGTTATCTTTTTTACCTCTGGCCCCAGCTCCGCCTTCTCTGGGACGACCGACGCCAACGCCACAGGGACCCCCTCATTCCAGCGTTTTAAAAGGTTGAGGTGGTATACTTGCAGTGCCCCGCCCCTACCCGTTTGCTTTACCTCATAGTTGATGTCCCTGACTCGCCATGTGACCTCGAAGGGCCCTTGCCACTTGGCGACTAATTTAGAACTCGACGTGGGCAATAATACAAGTACTTTTTCTCCTGGCGTGAATTCTCTAAGGCGCGTGCCCCTGTCGTACAGCTGGCTTTGACGTTCTTGTGCCTGCCGTAAATTATCCTGTGTTAATTGCATGAGAGTGTGGAGTTTTGCATGCAGGTCAAGAACCTACTGGATTTCATTTCTACTCTGAAGGTCCTTCCTCCCAATTTTCCCACAGCACATCCAGAATGCCACGCGGCTTACGCCCATATAATAATTCGAAGGGAGAAAACCCTGTGGAGGCTTGCGGGACCTCTCGTACTGCGAACAACAGGGGTTCGAGCCACTTATCCCAATTATGCACATCTTCACTAACGAATTTCCGGATAATGTTTTTGAGTGTCTGGTTGAATCGCTCTACTAATCCATCCGTTTGTGGGTGATATACACTGGTGCGGATGGACTTAATCCCCAGTAACCCATACAGCTCGCGCAGTGTGCATGACATAAATGAGGTGCCTTGGTCTGTCAGGATTTCTTTCAGAATCCCGACCCGGGAGATAACGCGGAAGAGCGCTTCTGCAATACTGTGTGCTGAGATATTGCGGAGAGGCACTGCCTCTGGATATCGCGTTGCATAGTCCACCAGAACTAAAATAAAGCGATATCCCTGTGCTGACCGATCTAATGGCCCGACGAGATCCATCCCAATTTGCTCAAACGGGGTCTCGATTAGAGGAAGAGGGTGCAACGGCGCTTTTGGAGTGGCCGCGGGATTTACTAATTGGCATTCACAGCACGCCACACACCACCGACGGACATCCCCACGAATCCCAGGCCAGTAGAACCGGGCCATTATTCGGGCTAGTGTTTTGTCTTGCCCCAAGTGTCCAGCCATGGGATTAAAGTGAGCCGCATGGAATACGAGTTCCCTACGGCTCTTTGGGATTAACAACTGGGTTACTCGTTCCTTGGTTTGAGTGTCCTGCATCACTCGGTACAATCTATCTTTCATAATAGCAAAATAGGGGAAGGTTGGCGCCGCGCTCGGCTGAAGAGTTTGACCATCGATTACTCTCACTTGGTCAAACGCATGCCACAGAGTCTCGTCTCGCGACTGCTCTAACAGGAAATCCCCAAGGGAATCCCCGAGAGAGGGAGGAGGAGCGGAGTGCTCCTCACTCCGACGCGGTGTTGACGCAGAAGGCTCTGTGACAGCTTCTCCAGCCAATGCCACACCAGGGTCTTCCCGTGACCTACTAGGGCAGGACCCACTGCGTGTTAAATATTCCATTAATTCTTTAAATCCCAGCCAATCAGTACCCAAGATCAATGAGTGGGTAAGACGAGGATTAACCACTGCCTCCATTTTATGCATTTGGCCCCGGAATAGAATATGGACAGACACTAGAGGGTAATGGTGAACATCCCCGTGCACACACAACACTTTCACCGCTTGTGCTCCCCCCAATTCCTCACCTTGCACCAGGCGTTGGTGAATTGAGGTCTGATTGCAACCGGAATCCACCAAAGCATGATATGTATCCCTTTGAATACTCACCGGTACGCGATACTCTCTGGCCCGATCGGGGGCAGTTTCTGGCGCGTCGGGGATCCGGATGAGAGCCCCCACCTCCCTTGCGGGGCTCTGATTCGGGAGACGCTCCGATTCCCCGCCGCACCAGCACACAGGCCCAGGCTTTCCCTCTGCACTGGTGTTATGGGTGTCACTCACCTGAGGGGGAGACAACACAGACACAGAAGAGGGAGATAGGAGGACACCACGGGTGCAACGGGCCGGCTGGGGAGGAGCCAGCCGCTGCCTTCATGGCAGGGGAACGGGGTGGGGAGGGGGACAAGAGACAGGAGAGAGAGAGGGAGAGAGAGAGGGGGAAGAGAAGCGAGGGGAGGCACCTCGTCTGCCTGCCGTCAGCGCCGCCTCCAGATGGTCCTCCACCAGCTCGATGGCTCGTTCCAGCGACGCCAGGTGGTGACACTGGACCCATTCCGCCGTTCCTTCCAGAAGTTGAGAGATAAACTGCTCCAGTGCCACCAGATCGATGATCTCCTTGGCGTCGCGGTCTTCCGCCCTCAGCCACCGCCGGCAGGCGTCCCGGAGTTGCTGGCCGAATGCAAACGGCCAGCCGACTCCATGGGGCAGTTCCCTTCTGTGTGTCCTGGATTTCGGCACCACTGTAGTATGTTGAGCGGGTGCGTGGAGCACAGAAGTATGGCAGGGCAGAACTGAGTTTCACAAAACTCTTTATTTGCAGCTTTTCAGCTTTTTTAACAAATTCCCAGTCACACAGACACGCACACACCCATCAGTCGTCTGGTTGAGGAGCGAGACTCTTCTCTCCTCTCCCCCTACTCCATCCCTGCAACACACACACACATGCACACACACACACACAATTAACATCAGGTGTAATGACCTAGCCACTTACTTTCCCTGACCCTGCCCTCCATTCACAGACTGCTACTTGGCCACACCCCCGCTGCCACAGTGACTTTATACTCTAAAAGTACATTCTAAAAAATTACTTTGATAATGATTAATAAAATGTCAAGTTACATGTTTGCTCCAAAATGCTTACAGAAATTCACAACCTGGTATAGTAACACCAAATCATTAAGCACCTGCTGTTGTCTGTCAGGACCGGATGTCCATTGTGATGGACTTTAAACTTTAAAAATAAATGAATAAATAAATCATGTGCTTTACAGCTTTGAAATATATTCAAATTAACTTTAAATATGGGGCGGCACGGTGGTGTAGTGGTTAGCACTGTTGCCTCACAGCAAGAAGGTCCAGGTTCAAGCCCCGTGGCTGGCAAGGGCCTTTCTGTGCAGAGTTTGCATGTTCTCCCCGTGTCCGTGTGGGTTTCCTCTGGGTGCTCCGGTTTCCCCCACAGTCCAAAGACATGCAGGTTAGGTTAACTGGTGACTCTAAATTGACCATAGGTGTGAATGTGAGTGTGAATGATTGTTTGTGTCTATGTGTCAGCCCTGTGATGACCTGGGCACTTGTCCAGGGTGTACCCCGCCTTTCATCCGTAGTCAGCTGGGATAGCCTCCAGCTTGCCTGCGACCCTGTAGAACAGGATAAAGTGGCTAGAGATCATGAGATGAGATGAGAACTTTAAATACTAGCATTAACTTGTTGGACAGTTGACATTTGTCACCAGACAACTGTTTGATGTATCAAGTTTGAAACATCAAGATCGCAGCTCGAACACTCGGTTGAGCAGTATGCTTCCCAGGAGGGTTTTTTTTTTCTTTCCCAAAGGTTTTTATCCTCTTGATTTTTTTTTGTTTTGTTTTTTTCATCCCGGGCAATGTATCTTTGCATTGTATACTTTTTACCTGAACAATTTCTTACTCTGGACACTCATGTAAACATAATTATTGTACAGTTCAACAGCAATTATGAGCATCTTTCCTTAGTATTAGATAGTCTAAAACTACAGCGGATCGACACTGATTAAAGGAGAACTGAAGTCATTTTTAAACTTTCTTTATTTCTTAAAGTGTTATTCAATTACGTTTTCGGTTTTAGTAACCTTATATCGTGACTCATATTCATTTGTGATAGGAAAGTCCCAGCAAAAGTGAAAGGTAAGATGTATAAGAAAGTAGTGAGACCAGCTGTGATGTATGGATTGGAGACCGTACCCTTAAAAAAGAGACAGGAAGCAAAGTTGGAGGTGGTGGAGTTGAGGATGTTAAGGTTTGCGATGGGAGTGACAAGGTTGGACAGGATAAGGAACGAGTACATCAGAGGGACAGCACATGTAGAGAGCTTGGGAATTAAGCTAAGAGAGATGAGACTGAGATGGTATGGGCACATCCTGAGAAGAGATGCAGAGCATGTGGGAAGGAGAATGTTGAGGATGGAGCTGCTAGGCAGACGAAAACGAGGAAGGCCAAAGAGGAGATACGTGGATGTGGTGAGAGAGGACATGAAAGTGGTAGGTATGGTAGAGAAGGATGCAGAAGACAGGGAGCAATGGAGACGAAAGATCCGCTGTGGCGACCCCTAATCAGGAGCAGCCAAAAGAAGAAGAAGATATTGTGACTCATATTGGCAAATAATTGCAATTAAATATTATACTTATTGGCCTATTCGGTTTTTAGCCATGTTGAATTTAGTTCATTTGGTCCACGGCAGGCGTCGCTTATCTGCACGATCTTCACGAGACTTGTGCAAGACTTCAAAACGTGAAGTCTCAGCCAGGTGTCAGTGCCGCCATTTTGAAAACTGTTTTTCAAATGAAATATTGCACAAAAATGAGTTTAAATGATGATTACTGCCTACGTTTTTTCAAACTTTCCTGATTGCTATCAAAACAAATAAAACTTGATTACATCAGCATTCAAAAGAGGGCGCGCGTGTCTTTTGACAACGTTGGCAGATGTTGGTCACTTTGATTTCCGCTGTACATTTTACTTCTGTCCTACGATGTCTCGCACAGGTCTTGACAAATCTTGTTTACGGCCATTGCTTTGACATATGGACTGATATATCTCATCTCATCTCATTAACTCTAGCCGCTTTATCCTTCTACAGGGTCGCAGGCAAGCTGGAGCCTATCCCAGCTGAGGACTGATATATTACATAGCATATTTCAAACACTCATAACTTGCTATAGCAGAGACAAAATAGCTATCAAAAATGCATTCTTATATTTAATAAAATGTGATAAATAGAATTTTGATAATAAAATATTTGTTGGCGGCACGGTGGTGTAGTGGTTAGCGCTGTCGCCTCACAGCAAGAAGGTCCAGGTTCAAGCCCCGTGGCCGGCAAGGGCCTTTCTGTGTGGAGTTTGCATGTTCTCCCTGTGTCCGCGTGGGTTTCCTCCGGGTGCTCCGGTTTCCCCCACAGTCCAAAGATATGCAGGTTAGGTTAACTGGTGACTCTAAATTGACTGTAGGTTTGAATGTGAGTGTGAATGGTTGTCTGTGTCTATGTGTCAGCCCTGTGATAACCTGGCGACTTGTCCGGGGTGTACCCTGCCTTTCGCCCATAGTCAGCTGGGATAGGCTCCTGTGACCCTGTAGAAAGCGGCTAGAGATAATGAGATGAGAACTGCAGTGCTTATCTCATTATTGGTCTCACTGTCACAAGACAATGCAGCAGCTTATTGATGTGAAGCAAACTATATGACACAATTAAATGGTTCTTTCATGGTGTTGTAATATTATTATTCTAGTCAGGTTGATTTTGTGCCCTTGTAATTATTTTGCTCATACACTCATCAGGAGCTCTGCCTTTAGGCACTGACTATATATATATATATATATATATATATATATATATATATATATATATATAAAAAAAAAATCTCCTTCTCACCCCCGGCGGGGGGGTGGTATCCATGTCATCCTCAAGCTCGGGTCCTCTACCAGAGGCCTGGGAGTTTGAGGGTTCTGCGCAGTATCTTCGATGTTCCTAGGACTGCGCTCTTCTGGACTGAGGCTTCAGATGTTGTTCCTGGGATTTGCTGGAGCCACTCTCCCAGTTTGGGGGTTACTGCCCCAAGTGCCCCCACTACCACGGGGACCACGCAACCCTTGACCTTCCACATCCGTTCCAGCTGCTCTTTCAACCCTTGATACTTCTCAAGTTTCTCCTGTTCCTTCTTCCTGATGTTGGCGTCAGCTGGGATCGCCACATCTATCACCACCACCCTCTTCTGCTCTTTGTCCACCACCACTATGTCCGGTTGGTTAGCCAGGATCTGTTTGTCAGTCTGGAAGCTGAAGTCCCACAGAATCTTGGCCCTGTTGTTCTCAGCCACCTTCTGTGGTATGGCCCATTGGGACTTGGGTATTTCTATTCCATACTGGTTGCAGATGTTCCTGTATACTATCCCAGCCACTTGGTTGTGCCTCTCCATGTACGCTGATCCAGCTAGCATCTTACACCCTGCTACTATGTGCTGGACTGTTTCAGGGGCTTCTTTGCACAGTCTGCATCTTGGGTCTGATCTACTCTGGTAGATCCTGGCCTCTATGGCTCTTGTGCTTATGGCCTGTTCTTGTGCTGCCATGATTAGTGCCTCTGTGCTGTCTGTCAGTCCTGCATTATCCAGCCACTGGTAGGATTTCTTGATATCAGCCACTTCCTCTATCTGACGGTGGTACATGCCATGTAGGGGTTTGTCTCTCCAGGTTGTCTGTTCCTCCTCCTCCTCTGCACTCTCATCAGGGTTCTGCTGCCTGAGACATTCACTTAGCAGTTCATCCTTTGGGGCCATCTTTCTGATGTATTCTCGGATTTTCGATGTTTCATCCTGGACCGTGGTCTTGACGCTCACTAGCCCTCGGCCTCCCTCTTTCCGCTTAGTGTATAGTCTCAGGGTGCTGGACTTGGGGTGGAACCCTCCATGCATGGTGAGGAGCTTTCTAGTCTTGATATCTGTGGCTTCTATCTCCTCCTTTGGCCAGTTTATGATACCAGCGGGGTATCTGATGACTGGTAGTGCGTACATGTTGATGGCTCGGACCTTGTTCTTACCATTCAGCTGACTTTTCAGGACCTGCCTTACTCTCTGGAGGTATTTGGCTGTGGTTGACTTCCTTGTGGCCTCTTCATGGTTTCCATTAGCCTGTGGGATGCCAAGGTACTTGTAGCTGTCTTGGATATCACCTATGTTGCCCTCTGGTAGGTCAATCCCTTCAGTCCGGATCATCTTGCCTCTCTTTGAGACCATCCGGCCACACTTGTCCAATCCGAATGACATCCCTATGTCATCGCTGTAGATCCGGGTGGTGTGGATCAGCGAGTCTATTTCTCGCTCATTCCTGGCATACAGCTTGATGTCATCCATGTAGAGCAGGTGGCTGATTGTTGCCCCACTACGGAATCGGTACCCGTAGCCGCTCTTCGTGATGATCTGACTGAGGGGGTTCAGGCCTATGCAGAACAGCAGTGGTGATAGCGCATCTCCTTGGTATATGCCGCACTTGATGTTGACTTGGGCAATGGGTTTTGAGTTGGCCTCTAGGGTTGTCTTCCACATTTCCATTGAGTTCTGTATGAAGGTCCTTAGGTTCCTGTTGATCTTATACAGTTCCAGACATTCCAGTATCCATGTGTGTGGCATTGAGTCGTAGGCTTTCTTGTAGTCAATCCAGGCAGTGCACAGGTTGGTCTGTCTCTTCTTACAGTCTCGGGCAACTGTTCTATCGGCCAGTAGCTGGTGCTTGGCTCCTCTGGTGTTACTGCCAATTCCTTTCTGTGCCTCGCTCATGTATTGAGCCACATGCTTACTCATTTTTGCCGCAATGATGCCTGACAGGGCCTTCCATGTTGTGCAGAGACAGGTAATTGGCCGGTAGTTGGATGGGATGGGTCCCTTCTGGGGGTCCTTCATGATTAGGACTGTCCTGCCTTGGGTTAGCCATTCTGGGTGGGTTCCATCCCTCAGCAGCTGGTTCATCTGTGCTGCTAGGCGTTCATGGAGTGCAGTTAGCTTCTTCAGCCAGTACGTATGGATCATATCGGGGCCTGGTGCTGTCCAGCTCTTCATCTTTGACACTCTTTCTTGGACGTCTGCCATTGAGATGGTTACTGGTTCTTGTTCTGGGAGGTTGCTGTGGTCAGCTCTTAGGTCCACTAACCATTGGGCATCGGTGTGATGCCTTTCTTTCCCATATGTCTTTCCAGTATTTTTCCACCTCAGCTCTTGGTGGGTCTGACCGGTTGTTGTTCCCCTGCCATTGAGAGTACACCTTGGCTGGTTCAGTGGAGAACAGCTTGTTTATTCTCCTGGCCTCTCCTTCCTTAGTGTATCTCCTCAACCGGGTGGCCAGAGCTGTTAGTCGCTGTTTGGCAGTTTCGAGTGCCTCTGGTATGGAGAGTGAGTTGTACTTCCTGGGCGCCCCTTTATTCACCATGTTCCCTTTCTGTAGTTCAGCTAGCTGGCTAACTAGCTGAACTGCCTTTATCTTGGCCTCTAATCGTCTCTTCCATGGTGGATACTGTTTGTTATGTCCCGAGCCCACCTTGTGTCCAAGCATCTCCATGATTACTGTTGCTGTACTGTGTATCAGCTTGTTGGTCTCAGTGATGGTTCTTGTGGAGATTGTCTTCAGAGCAGCATTCACATCTACTAGTAGATCTTCTGAAGGTACTTGGCAACTCAGCTTCGGTATTCGTCGGGGGCTCCAGGTTTCCAGTTGGGTCACGATCTTCCTTCTCAGGTCAGCAGCTCTTGTGTTGAGGCTGTTAACTGTTGGGGCTTGGTACCCAATCTCTGGTTGTGGGGATGATGACATCTCCCCGCTGACCTGTCTTCCTGGCTCCCCCTTGCCGTAGTATCGTTGTTGTATTTCATTAATCTCTAGTTGTGATAGCAGATTTCGATTATGGATGTTGGAACACTGGGCTAATAGCTGCTTCTTTGTTAGCCTTGATTGTGGGTTTCGAAGTATCCAATGGTCCCACATTCTCTGCATGTATCCCCTCTCTCTGGGATTGCTTGTATAGTAGCATTCCAGCAAATCCGTATTTTCTGTCCTCGTCCATCCATGTCTTGTTCCAGTAGTTTGCCAGTAGTTTGCCATGTCTTGTTCCAGTAGTTTGCCCTGGTTCCCTAGCAACTGACGCAGACCTTGTTGACCTGGGCGACGTCTGAGCCGGTATGACTCTATCGGTTATGTTTTCACTCATTCCTGAGGTAGGCTGATATATCATGAGGGGTTTTTGCCTAAGGACCCTTACTGGATGATGTTTTGCCCCGACCGGGATTCGAACCCCGATCTCCTGCGTCGTAGTCAGTGAGCATTACCACTGTACTATCCAGCTGAGATATATATATATATATATGGTTGGTCTCATTTGTTTTGTTTAACTGGCTTCTCTTTATCTACTTTTAGGACTTGTGTAAAAATCTGATGATGTTTTCGGTCATATTTATGCAGAAATATAGAAAATTCTAAAGTGTTCACAAACTTTCAAGCACCACTATATATACAGTTGTGCTCATAAGTTTACATACCCTGGCAGAATCTATGATTCTTTGACCATTTTTCAGAGAATATGAATGATAACACAAAAACATCTCTTCCACTCATGCTTAGTGGTTGGGTGAAACCATTTATTGTCAAACGACTGTGTTTTCTCTTTTTAAATCATAATGACAACAGAAACTACCCAAATGACCCTGATCAAAAGTTCACATACCCTGGTGATTTTGGCCTGATAACATGCACAGAAGTTGACACAAATGGGTTTGAATGGCTACTAAAGGTAGCATCCTCACCTGTGATCTGTTTGCTTGTAATCAGTGTGTGTGCATAAAAGCTGAGTGAGTTTCTGGGATCCAGACAGACTCTTGCATCTTTCATCCAACCACTGATGTTTCTGGATTCTGAGTCATGGGGAAAGCAAAAAATTGTCAACGGATCTACGGGAAAAGGTAGTTGAACTGTATAAAACAGGAAAGGGATACAAAAAGATATCCACGGAATTGATAATGCCAGTCAGCAGTGTTCAAACTGTGATTAACAAATAGAAAATCAGGGGCTCTGTTAAAACCAAACCACGGTCAGGTAGACCAACAAAAATTTATGCCAAACAGCACAGAGACAAGCCTCAAAACTTCTGGAACAAGGTAATTTGGAGTGATGAGACCAAAATTGAACTTTTTGGCCACAACCATAAACGTTACATTTGGACAGGCGTCAACATTGCCAATGATGAAAGGAACACCATTCCTACTGTAAAGCACGGAGGTGGATCGCTGATGTTTTGGGGATGTGTGAGCTACAAAGGCACAGGAAACTTGGTCACAGTTGAAGGAAAGATGAATGCAGCACGTTATCAGCAAATACTGGAGGCAAATTTGCACTCATCAGCCTGGAAGCTGCGCATGGGACGTACTTGGACGTTCCAACATGACAACGATCCAAAACACAAGGCCAAGTCAACCTGTCATTGGCTACAGCAGAACAAAGTGAAGGTTCTGGAGTGGCCATCTCAGTCCCCTGACCTCAATATCATCGAGCCACTCTGGGGAGATCTCAAACGTGCAGTTCACGCAAGACAGCCCAGGAATTTACAGGAACTGGAGGCTTTTTGCCAAGAAGAATGGGCAGCTTTACCATCTGAGAAAATAAAGAGCCTCATCCACAACTACAACAAAAGACTTCAGGCTGTCATTGATGTTAGAGGGGGCAATACACGGTATTAAGAACTGGGGTATGTAAACTTTTGATCAGGGTCATTTGGATGTTTTTTGTTGTCATTATGATTTAAAAATAGAAAACACAGTTGTTTATCAATAAATGGCTTCACCCAACCACTAACCATGAGTGGGGAAAAAAGTTTTTGTGTTATCATTCATATTCTCTGAAAAAAGGACAAGAAAGCAAAAATTCTGCCAGGGTATGTAAACTTATGAGCACAACTGTGTATATATATAATATATATATATATATATATATATATATATATATATATATATATATATATAATGTCACACTTTTGAGGTTTTCACTTGACTCATATTGTATATTGTCCTGCTGTCTGGGTGTCGAAGGATAAAGTTCAGTGAATGGAAACAGTATATGGGTGTTTTCTGCTCTGAGTGCAGTCAGATGCTCTCTGATGTTATATACCATAAGTGGCAGCTTAAAAAGCTGTAATGGTTTGCTGAATGGCTGAAAGTGGAAACACTGAATGTACTACCCTGCATTCTGACTCGCAGGAAACACAGTGAAAGGGAAATATTTGTTTCCTGTATCAGTTTCTGATATGAAGTTATGCTCATTAGTTGTGGCAGAGTAAACTAATAAATGAAAATGTGACAGTGGGGGCATGGCCAAGCAGCAGTCTGTGAATGGAGGGCGGGGTCAGGGAAGGTAAGTGGCTAAGTCATTCCGCCTGCTGTCAATTAATGTGTGTGTGTATGTGTTTGTTACAGGGATGGAGCATAAAAGGAGGGAGAGAGCAGAGAAAAGGGGCTTTCTCCTGACCACAATGCATGTGAGTGAGTGAGTGAGTGAGTGAGTGAGTGAGTGAGTGAGTGAGTGAGTGAGTGAGTGAGTGAGTGAAAGCGAGCGAAAGTAAGCTGAAAAGCCAAATAAAGTATTTCTGTGTGAACATCAACTCTCGCCTGCCGTGCTTCTGTGCTCCACCCACATCAGGAACTGCTACAGTGATGCCGAAACCTGGGAGCACAGAAGGGAACCACCCCATGGAGTCCTCCCCATTCGAAGAGCTCATCCTTGCCCTCGCGACCGCCCAGCAGAACCAGCATCAAGCGCTGATCACCTTCCGAAAGGAACAAGAGCAACACTTAAAAGCCTTGATGCTGGCCCAGCAGGAAGATCGCCAGGCGTTACAGCACCTGCTTGCGTCAGCAGGGGCTTTGACCACTGCAGCCGGCACCCTCACGAAGATGGGCCCACAGGATGATCCAGAAGCATTCCTCGCCCTCTTTAAGCAAGCAGCTGAGGCATGGGGGTGGCCGCTGGAGCAGTGCGCGGCACACCTCCTCCCACTCCTGACTGGAGAGGCGCAGCTCGCAGCACAGCAGCTCCCTGCTGACAGCCAACTGGTGTATGCTGACCTGAGGAAAGCTATCCTGCAGAGAGTCGGACGCTCCCTGGAACAACATCACCAGCGCTTCCGGATGCTGGCATTGGAGGAGGTCGGCCAGCCGTTTGCATTTGGCCAGCAACTCCAGGATGCCTGCCAGTGGTGGCTGAGGGCGGAAGACCACATCACTGATGAGATCATCGATCTGGTGGCACTGTAACAGTTTATCTCTCAACTTCCGGAAGGAACGGCGAAACGGGTCCAGTGTCATTGCCCGGCATCGCTGGAACGAGCCATCGAGCTGGCGGAGGACCATCTGGAGGTGGCTCCGATGGCAGGCAGACAAGGCACCTCCCCTCACTTCTCTTCTCTTTCTCTCTTCCCCCGTCTCTCGTCCTCCTTCCCACCCCATCCCCCTGCCACGGCGGCAGCAGCTGGCTCCTCTCCAGCCGGCCTGTCACACCCGTGGTGTCCTCCCATCTCCCTCTTCCATGTCTGTGTTGTTTCCTCCTCAGGTGAGTGACACCCTTAACACCAGTGCAGAGAGAAAGCCTGGGCCGGTGTGCTGGCGCGGCGGGGAATCAGAGCATCTCCAGAGTTGGAGCTCCACAAGGGAGGTGGGAGCTCTAATCCAGATCCCCAACCCGCCCGAAACTGCCCCCAATCAGGCCGGAATGTATCGCATACAGGTAAGTGTTCAAGGGGATACATATCACGCTTTGGTGGATTCCGATTTTAATCAGACCTCAATCCACCAACACCTGGTGCAAGGTGAGGCATTGGGGGGAGCAAAAGTGGTGAAACTGTTGCGTATGCACAGGGATGTTCACAATTATCCCTTAGTATCTGTCCGTATTCTATTCTGGGGCCAAATGCATAGAGTAAAGACAGTGGTTAGTCCTTGTCTCACCCACTCGTTGATTTTGGGTACTGACTGGCCAGGGTTTAAAAAGCTGATGGAATATTTAACATGTAGTGGGCCCTGCACTAGTAGGTCATGGGAAGATCCCGGTGTGGCATTGACTGGATAAGCTGTCACAGAGCCGTCTATGTCAACACCGTGTCAGAGTGAGGAGCAGCCTGCTCCTCCTCCCTCTCTTGGGGATTCCCTTGGGGATTTCCCATTAGAGCAGTCGCAAGATGAGACTCTGTGGCATGCATTTGACTAAGTGAGAGTAATCGATGGTCAAACTCTTCAGCCAAGCATGGCACTGAGCTTCCCTTATTTTGCTATTATTAAAGATAGATTGTACCGAGTGACGCAGGACACTCAAACTAACAAACAAATAACCCAATTGTTAATCCCAAAGAGCCATAGGGAACTCATATTCCATGCGGCTCACTTTAATCCCATGGCTGGACACTTGGGGCAAGATAAAACACATAATGGTCTGGTTCTATTGGCCAGGGATTCGCGGGGATGTCCGTCGGTGGTGTGCGGCATGCCATGAATGCCAATTAGTAAATCCCGTGGCCACTCCAAAAGTGCTGTTGTGCCCTCTTCCTCTAATCAAGACCCTGTTTGAGTGAATTGGGATGGATCTCATCGGGCCATTAGTTCGGTCAGCATGGGGATATTGCTTTATTTTAGTTTTGGTGGACTATGCAATGCGATATTTGGAAGCAGTGCCTCTCTGCAATATCTCAGCATGCAGTATTGCGGAAGCACTCTTCTGCTTTATCTCCTGGGTTGGGATTCCGAAAGAAATCCTGACAGACCAAGGCACTTCGTTTATGTCATGCACACTGCACGAGCTGTATGGGTTATTAGGGATTAAGTCTATCCACACCAGTGTCTATCACCCACAAATGGATGGCTTAGTAGAGCGATTTAACCGAACACTCGAGAACATAATCTGGAAATTTGTAAGTGAAGACGTGCGTAATTGGGATAAGTGGCTTGAGCCCCTGTTATTCGCAGTATGAGAGGTCCTGCAAGCCTCCACGGGGTTTTCTCCCTTTGAATTATTATATGGTCGTAAGCTGAGTGGCATTCTGGATGTGCTACGGGAAAATTGGGAGGAGGGCTCTTCACCTAGCAAAAACAAAATCCAGTACGTTCTTGACCTGAGCGCAAAACTCCACACCCTCACGCATCTAACCCAGGAGAATTTGCGGCAGGCACAAGAACATCAAAGCCGGCTGTATGACAGGGGCACACGCCTTAGAGAGGGTTCAAGCCGGGAGACGAAGTGCTTGTATTATTGCCCACATCAAGCTCCAAATTAGTCGCCAAGTGGCAAGGGCCCTTCAAGGTCACACGGCGAGTCGGGGACGTCGACTATGAGGTGAGGCGAACAGATAAGAGCAGGGCATTGCAAATCTACCACCTCAACCTTTTAAAATGCTGGAATGAGGGGGTCCCCATGGTGTTGGCGTTGGTAGTCCTGGAGAAGGCGGAGCTGGGGCCAGAGGTAAAAAAGATAACATCTTGGACCACTCCGGTCCCTTGTGGAGACCACCTCTCACCGACCCAAATCACGGATGTGGCCAAGTTGCAAAAGGAATTTTCAGACGCGTTCTTGCCCCTTCCTGGTCATACCCACCTCATAGAACACCACATCAAAATGCCCCCGGGGGTGGTAGTGTGTAGCCACCCTTACTGCTTGCCTGAAAAACAAGAAAAAGGTGGTTCAGGATGTACTCAAGGCCATGCTCGAAATGGGCATAATCGAGGAGTCCCACAGTGACTGGAGCAGCCCAGTGATCCTAGTTCCCAAGACCGATGGGTCGGTCCAGTTCTGTGTGGACTATAGAAAGGTCAATGCAGTGTCTAAATTTGACACATACCCCATGCTTCGCATTGATGAGTCGCTTGATCAGTTAGGCACTGCTCGCTTTTATTTGACATTGGATCTAACAAAGGGATATTGGCAGATCCCCTTGACTCCTCTATCCCGAGAGAAAACGGCCTTTTCCACACCATTTGGTTTCCACCAATTTGTCACACTCCCTTTTGGGTTGTTTGGGGCGCCCGCTACTTTCCAGCAGCTTATGGACAGGGTCCTCTGCCCTCAGGCTGCCTACATGGCCACCTATCTGGACGACATAATAATCTACAGCCATGATTGGCCGCAGCACTTGGAACACCTGAGGGCCATTCTAAAGTCGCTGCGGCGAGCGGGCCTCACAGCTAACCCGAAAAAGTGTGCAATTGGGCAGGTGGAAGTACGGTATCTGGGGTTCCACTTGGGTCATGGGCAGGTGAGTCCCCAAATTAACAAGAATGCAGCGATTGCAGCCTGCCCGAGGCCCAAGACCAAAAAGGAGGTGAGATGGTTCTTGGGGCTGGCTGGCAATTATCATAGGTTTCTACCTAATTATTCGGACGTCACCAGCCCGCTAACCGATCTCACTAAAAAGGGGGCTCCAGATCCGGTCCAGTGGATGGAGCAGTGCCAACATGCCTTCTCTGAGGTAAAAGCTGCACTGTGTGGGGGGCCACTTTTACACTCCCCTGACTTCTCTCTCCCCTTTATTTTGCAGACTGATGCATTGGACAGAGGGCTGGGGGCCGTTTTGTCTCAGGAGGTGGAGGGTGAGGAGCGCCCATGCTGTAGATCAGCCAGAAACTGTCAATGCATGAAAGCAAGTACAGCACAATTGAGAAGGAGTGTCTTGCCATCAAGTGGGCAGTGCTCACCCTCCGATACTACTTGCTGGGGTGCCCTTTCACTCTTTGTTTGGACCACGCACCCCTCCAGTGGCTCCACCGCATGAAGGATGCCAATGCATGGATCACCCATTGGTATCTCGCCCTCCAGCCATTTAAGTTCGAGGTGATCCACAGACCAGGGGCACAGATGGTGGTGGCAGACTTCCTGTCCCATCGGGGGGGGTCAGCTTCAAGCCGGACGGCTCCCCGGCCTGAGTCGGGCGGTGGGGGTATGTGCCAGCGGGGCTGTGGCCATGCAGCAGTCTGTAAATGGAGGGCGGGGTCAGAGAAGGTAAGTGGCTAAGTCATTTTGCCTGCTGTCAATTAATGTGTGTGTGTGTGTGTGTGTGTGTGTGTGTGTGTGTTACAGAGATGGAGCATAAAAGGAGGGAGAGAGCAGAGAAAATGGGCTCCCTCCCGACCACAACGCATGTGTGAGTGAGTGAGTGAGTGAGTGAGTGAGTGAGTGAATGAGTGAGTGAGTGAAAGTGAGCGAAAGCAAGCTGAAAAGCCAAATAAAGTGTTTGTGTGTGAATATCAACTCTCGCCTGCCGTGCTTCTGTGCTCCACCCACATCAGGAACTACTACAGAAAATTAATCAAGTATTATTTAATTCATTCTATGGTGCAACTATGCAGTGTTCAGTGTAACTGTGTTTAGTTCCCACTTAGTAGTTTCATTCTTTCTTGTGTGCACTTTCGTTCTCAACATTTATTACCTATGCCAAATGTCTTGGAGGAGGTTATGTTTTCGCCTCCATTTGTTACTTGTGGAAATTGGAGATTTTTGCAAGTATGTTGATTTGTCAGATCATCGCAGGGCTGACACATAGAGACAGACAACCATTCACACTCACATTCACACCCACGATCAATTTAGAGCCACTCATTAGTCTAACCTGCATGTCTTTGGACTGTGGGGGAAACTGGAGCACCTGGAAGAAACCCACACAGACACGGGGAGAACATGCAAACTCCACACAGAAAGGCCTCCATCGGCCACTGGGCTCGAACCCAGGACCTTCTTGCTGTTAGGTGACAGTGCTAACGACTACACCACCGTGCCACCGGATGTGATATTATAAATAATGAACTTCATAGTGACATCACACTACCTCATCATTGATTATTTTCCTATAACAGTACACCATATCATGATTTATTCGACTTTCATGCGATATTCAGCCTTTTATTTATTAGCTCTTCATTCTGATGTGTGTAAATATGATACAGGATTTATCAGTGTACCGATCCAAAAATCCAAAGCGCCACACAATCTAATGTTCAGTTATTTGTTATAATGCTAAACTCTGCAGGACTGGAGATAGACAACCTTGGCTTAGAGTACCTTACGAATGCTCAAGAGAATAAAAATGTCTCCAAGTTTCTCTGATTTTACAGACACATGGAGATTCGCAGCTGTTTACATATTAATCCTGCATCCGAGGTTGGGGTTAGAATATTCCTGAATGTGCTGTAATCTCATCCTTGTGTAGATCCATCGTTGTGACTGAGACATTGTTAAGAAATGATTCAGGAAGCACAAAGTCATCATCTTTTATGGAAAACACATAGCGCACGATGCATAGACACACAGACAGGCCCGGTTATCGGAGAGCAGCAAGTGTATCGTCTGGGTGCGTGGGATAGGGCCGTGCCTGTGGAGGAGCAGATAGCAGTGCCAAGACACCCTGTCTGCGATTAAATTAATAAATAAATAAAAGCATTTTTTAAAACCATTTTTTTCCCTCTCAAATGTAGTAAAGCGCCTTAAGGCAGGTTGCAGGTGAATCTGGCGCCCACCTTGCCGGAATTTTAAGTGTGTCAGGGCGACAAAGAGATATAGAGAGGATAATAGAATAAACATGATGCATTCTTCGGCGTGATGCGTAACACCAGTAGGGGATTGCTTGCCCCATTGGATTGTGGGATGTGAGCAGTGTCAGCCCTGTGTTTCATGACAACCTCTATTCTCCAGAGCAAAAGAGCTTAATAAGTCCTCATTACGAGCCTCTGACAGGAGTGTGTGTGAGAGATGTTGGTACAATGTGTGTGCACAAAGGCAGGGTGAATGGATCGGTGTACGAGTCTGAGAGAAGTGAAAGATCCAAGGTATTCAGCAACGGCTGGCACACGCTGGCACTCGTGTCTCTGTCAAACCCTTAGGATTAGCCTCTGTTCTCTCTGCCCGGCCTCCTGCTTTTTGACACATCTCTCTCTTTCTATCTGTTTCGAAAAAATAGATTGCATTTCGACAGAATGAGTGCCATGTGTGTTTTTCTCTCATGAAATAAACCTTCCCTTTCTTCACCCTACTCTGGGAAAGAGGAGAGAGAAAAAATATTCTCATTTCATTCCAGTGTCGGCTGCCAGCAATCCAAGATGGCCGTCACTCAGATGGGGTCAGAGGCGGATGAACCAAAATGGAGCTGGATTTTTTTTCTCTCTGGCAGAGAGAGAGAGAGAGAGAGAGAGAGAGAGAGAGACGTTCATTCCAATGCAACAGATGCAAACAGAAGCACATTTGGCATGGAACGATGGGCAGTGTGGCGAGGCTGGCGCGGCCACAAAGAGCTGCCCCTTCTTTCCAAAACACGGCTGAGCGGACCCTCTCCATGGCAGAAAACACACACACACACACACACACACACACACACACATGTGCTGGCAGCTGCTTTATGTGTCTGGCTGAGAGTGTGATGCATTATACCTCGGCTAAGACACCATAAAAGATGGCCCTGTGTGTGTGTGTGTGTGTGTGTGTGTGTGTGTGTGTGTGTGTGTGTGTGTGTGCTCATTATACCAAAATCCCTTCTAGGGAAATATAAAGTAAATAAACAAACAGCCTTCTTCCAGAAGCAGCGACATCACTGTGGACTGTCCAAACTGTTGAGTGGGACATGATGCAGACAGCAGGAATGTGACAGAGACAGATGGAAGGGACAAGAGACGGATTAAAGTGCCAAAACTGAAAGTGTTCCTCACCCCAAAGCTGGCTGGCACCCACCACTTCCTGCAGCATGCAGGAAAAAAAAAGCGTGTGATTGTACGAGTGCATGGAATGTGTCACAACCATTAGTCATTCCTCTGGAAATAGATTTAATTCAGCTTTTATTTTTGACAGTATCAGTCTAAAGTTTGGACACGCTGACTCATTTATAGGGCTTTCTTTATTTTGATTCTGTATTTTCTACATTGTCGAGCAATACTGAAGACATCAAAACTATGAAATAACATCTGGAAGGTATATGGAATTACCGGTATGTGGTAAACAAAATAAAGTGTGAAAAACAAAATGTGTTTGATATTTTAGATTCTTCAAAGTATCCAGCGTTTACCTTGATGATGCTTTACACACTATTGGAATTTTATCTTACCCAGCTTCCTGAGGTAGTCACCTGGAATGCCTTTCAATTAACATGTGTGCCTCATCAAAAGGTAATTAGTGCAATGTATTGCCTTCTTTTAATGTATTTAAGCTCAAACAGTAAATCCATCCATCCATTTTGGCATATCACTACAAGCGACGTGGCCGCTCTGACGGCTTCAGCCATCAAAGTGTCTAGGGAACATTGCAGTATTGGTTTTCCGTTGCCTTCTACTGGATTATTATAGAGGTTTTCTCCTCTCAACCATTCACACCTATGGAAAATTTAGAGTCACCAATTAACCTAACCTGCATGTCTTTGGACTGTGGGGGAAACCGGAGCACCCGGAGGAACCCCACACAGACACGGGGAGAACATGCAAACTCCACACAGAAAGGCCTCCATCAACCACTGGGCTTGAACCCAGAACCTTCTTGCTGTGAGGCGACAGTGCTAACCACTACACCATTGTGCCGCCGAAACAATAAATAATAAAAATACAGTAAATAGCCCAATTCCACAACTCTAGTAATCCATATTATTCTATCCATATTCACTGGATATGAGCAAACATGTGCTCTGATTGGTTACTCTACTACTAGGATATCAGCTCATGCATGTTTCTGAACCAACTGGGGATGAAATAAAAACTCTACTCATAATCAAAACCCCCAAAATATACAAAAAAAAAATGTGCAACAAAATATGGAATAAAAATATTCCATGGTAAGAATATATCTTTTTTTTTATTTTTCAAGAATTATTATTATCACATTTTTCATAAATTGCTACCGTCATTTCACCGGTTTGTTTACATTCTAAGCAAAAATTATTTTGTCGGACATTTTGTATAAAGTTTTTATTTATCGAATTTGCAAAAAAATAAAATAAAAATGCTCTTTTTCCAAAATCCAGTGAATATGGATAGAACAAAACAGTTATTCCACTCAATCTCGTCATACATGGCTTATAGCCAACTCGGTGCTACACACCTCGTCATCTATCAGCTCATGTATGACTTGATTTCATGGAATAACTGTTAAATATGTCAAGACCCGCTCAACTAAGTAAAGAAAAACGACATCCATCATTACTTTAAGACATGAAGTGTCTTTTAATTAATAAAAAAAATTTTAAAAAGCATTGAATTAGAAAATATGTCCAAACTTTGGACTGGTTCTGTATATCAGATTTTCAGTTGCTCAAAAGTTTCCATCATCTTTGTTCGTATTTGGTGTCACTGTCTTTTAATGACGTGAACTAAAATCTGAGGCAAGGCTTAGGCTAGCTTCCCACAATCTTTTCACAAAACTCATTGTTTTTTCTCCCGTCCTTCTGACAGAACTGGTGTAACTCCATCAGGTTTGTCAACCTCTGTGCTCAAACATGTTTTTTCACTTCAGTTCACACATTTTCAGATTCACATCAGGGCTTTGTGATGCCCACCTTGATCCTTTTACTCTGTTATGTTTGTGAATCGTTGTTTTGCTGGAAGACCCAGTTACGAAACAAGTTTTCACTTTCCGGCTGATGTGTTAAGATTTTGCTTTCGTATTTCTAGATAAGCCTCATTGCTCATGATCTATTTTTTGAAATGTACCAGTCCCTTTTCTAGGAAAACAACTCCACAACATGATGCTACCACGCCCATGCTTCATAGTTGGGATGGTGTTCTTAGGATTAAAAGATTAAAAGACTCGGCCTTCTTTTCATCCTGATTTTCCAGAAATTTTGTGTATGACACTGAATTTTAAACTGATGTATACTGCAGTTACTTCCCGGGTTCTACTTTTACACAGAGAGATAACTGAGTGTGACAGTTTTACTCATATTTATGCATAATTATCATTTTCGGTAAAATGAACTCCATTTGCAGACAAAAAGGCACAAGTTGGGTTTTGCCCACATATAGTATTACATCAATGACTGTATGATAATGCTTTATACCGGGTACATGTCTGTGTGTGTGTGTGTGATTTGAGATTGGACTCTAGGTGGAGGGAGTGTGGGAGAATGGAAACGCTCTTAGAGTAGGAATGTGAAGGATGTTATATAAACACATTATGGGCCATACGCACCAACACACACACTCACACACACACACACACACACAGAGTGCTGGCGCCAGAACACACTGCATTAGTCGACATATTATACAAACCCCTGCAACAGAGACAGGACTCAGCTGAGTGACTGAGCCCGGAGTTGGCCTATGTCACCTTGTTCAGGCTTGCAGTGTGTGTGTGTGTGTGTGTGTGTGTGTTGGGAGAGCCAGGAGAAATATTTGAGAACAGTAGCAGGGGGATCCCAACCTAGCCAACTGAAATAAACAAATGAGGTATATCACAATGCAAAAGTCACACACACACACACACACACACACACACCGAGTGAGGGTACATTCAGATAGGATAAGTGTTCTGCACGCAGACTCTGTGTGTGTGTGTGTGTGTGTGTGTGTGTGTGTGTTGTGTGTGTACACACACACACCAGAGGTCCTCCCTATCCTTTCTTTTTCAAGCTTCAATCTTAACATACACAAATACAGCAAACCCAAACAGGTTTACACACCGAACGGATACACACTGCTGTGTCCGTTCCAGCGAAAGTCATGCGTGTCGTGTGTGCGTTCTTTTTCCACTGCATCTTTCAAGCCCGAGCCATCCGTATTCAATAAAGATCGTATTTCTGTGTACTAAACCATACGCTGCTCATCAAACTTAACCCTCTCAAAAACAATTTACCGCTGTGTACATGTCAGTGGTTCAGCCAAACAACACACGTAAGGCTTTTCCACTGTCACAACGTTTAATCTCGAACCCTTTCGTGTGTTTCCACTGTGAAAACAAAAATGGAAAATCAGATCTGTACCAACTAAACAAGCCAGCTGGTCGAGAACCAAGGAACAGGTGGCATCAGAGCTGAGGGGGCGGGGCAAAGTCTTTCCTGTTTAACAGTGTTTAGCATTCTTTAAACTACATTTAGTTCATTTACATTCCCAGCTTAGTACTGTACTGTAAAAGGTAAAGCTAATACACATACAATTCAAAAAAGCTCAAATATGTATTTTTTCTTGTCTCTGTTTTATATAGAAAGGTTTATGAACGTAATGTAACCTGAAAGCTTGACTCAAAAACATATTTACTGTCCAATTACCTACCTGTAGCTACCTTAAGTCTTAAAAGGTACAGTGGTGAATCGTTACTATTAGAGCTGGGACTTGAGCTCAGCCAAAACTTCACCAGACACACCAAAAAAGCAACAGGGCAAAGGATTTTGCAAGGGATTAGCGGCATGCTGCCAGGTCGCTCCATTATGTGTAGTTTCGATGCTGATTTTAAAAGTAACTCAGTAAATTACATTGGGAAATGAATACTTAAGTCTGAGTGAGAAACCCTGTGGCGAGCGTGTGTGCATAGAAGAAGAGTCTGGAGACAGAAATCTTAGTTTCTCGGTCATTAGCCTGTGCTACTTGCTCTCAATAGCACTGGCTTGACCGCTTTATTAGCATTTGCTAACACTACTGATGAACGCTACACTGGCTGGAAGGTGACTTCACTGCTACGCTGATGGTGCTGACTCACGGTTAAGCTCATGTTGGCCTTCGAGAAGGCTGAGGGTGATAAATTTTTGATCCCTCCCACTATAAATCAACATCTAATTGGTTAATTAATCTGTCGATTCCTTCATAAACATACACTGCCATGGCCTTCTGTCCCAGCAATGACGTCCTAACCAATGAGTGAGCCAGCTCTAAAATCTTCTCAGCCAAGAGACAATAAACAAACAAATCTCATTGGCTTTAGGTGTACCAGTCACTGTATGTACAGCATATTAACAAAGACATGGCATTTAACTTTCTCACGGTCCTCATCTTTCCCACACTCAATTCTACATTCATTCACTTATCTTCAGTAACCAATTTATTCTGGTCAGGGCTGTGGTAAATCCGGAGCACTGGACGTGAGGTGGGAATACACCCTGAATGAGATTCCAGTCCATCATCGAGCACCATGTACAAACATATTCACACCTAGAGTAGACACTTAGAGTAGCCAGTCCACCGACTGACATGTGGTTTTGGGAGATGAAAGGAAACCAGAGAACCTGGAGGAAATCCATACAGACACAAGGAGAATGTGTGAAACTGTGGATGAGTAATACCATACGAAGGAGTGGGCCAGGAATGCAGGATATGAGGAACAGTCATTGTGGTGGATACACAGGCACATGAGACAGGTATAATCTTAGATAAGTAAGGATAATTAAATAAAATATAACACTCATATTTCAATGACAGAGTGATTGATTTACAAAGAGAACATGAACCAGCTTGGAAGCAAAAACTGGTTACTGGTTGGAAGTAAAAGCTTGGAAGCAAAATGAATGGTGTTCCTCTGCTTTAGCAGTGAGACAAAAATAATTCAGAAAGCCTATTTCTGTCATTGTATGATGTTGAAATATGGCAACGTACAATAAAATATCCCCTGACAGAGCTGAAGAAAGGGCTAAGAAAGGTGTTGAAGGGTTAAAAAGAGCAATGGAGTAAAACGTAATCAAATAACCAGACTTTTCTGAATGATGAAAGATTCAGGAAGAACACAAGGGGTCTAAGAATGGAAATGATACTGTATGTGATAGCTGTTGAATAGATGTTTTGGAGCTTGTAGAAAAAAAAACTATTAGAGTTTGAAGACTGACAGCAGAATTGCAGGAGGAAAACAATACAGTGGGGTAAAGTGAGGTGGAATGTTTTTAGCTTCTCTTTTTCACTGGTTAAAGTGCAGAATGCTATGGCAGAGGAATGAGAGCTGAGGATGGATAGATGATGGATGGATGGATTGGTGGATGGATGGATGGATGGATGGATGGATAGATTGATGGATGGACGGAAGGATGAATTGATTGATGGATAGGTGTCAGGATGGACTGATGGATGGATGAATGGGTAGGTGGAAGGATGGATTGACAGACAGACGGATGGATGGATGGATGGATGGACAGATGGATGGATGGGTGGGTGGGTGGATTGATGGATGGATGGGTGAAATGATGGATGGATGGAAGGAAGAAAGGAAGGAAGAAAAAGTAAGAAAGAGAGAGTGTGGAGCAAGAAACTAAAAAGAAAGAGGTGGGAAATAAGAACAATGGAGAATGCAAGAAGGTCAGAAAAGAAAAGAAATGACAAGAAAAGAAGAACAAGAAAAGTATATTACATGGATGTTTATGTAAAATATTCCCTTTTTTTAACCTTAATTATTTTTAAAACTATGAATTTCATCAAATCTTGCTAAAGCAAAGTTGAAAGTGGATCTGTATGTGAAGTGAGTTTTGGGGATTTTAATTAAACGAAAGCATTATGAAAAGAAGAAGATAATGAAACAAAAAGTAAAAGAAGTAGAAATAGAAGACATAAGAAATAACAATACAGTGTTCACCTTACAAGAGAAAAGAAAGTAAAGTGTAGCAAGGCAAGAATAGGCAGCACATTCATTTGTGTGTGTGTGTGTTGGCAGCAGATGCTCTGATCCTCGTGCTGCAGGAATTCGCTGTGGATTACTTCTGGACTGCGGCTGACCGCGCTGGCATCTACGGTGTGCCCACTGAGAGGATTTCAGAGCCCAGACAGCCAGCCATGCCAGAGCAGAGCCAGAGGGGTGTTTGAAATGCCCCACAGGCTTGATCTGTTCCTCATCGGTATGCTTGCTACTTCACATGCATGCTGAACATCTCTTGGGCAGGCTCAGTGCCTTGAGGATATACTCAGTGACGTGCAAAAAACCTTATGCGTTTGCTCATGGCTCAAGTCTCAGAGGTATGGTCAGTGCCTTTGGGGCACGCTAGATGTCTTACAGATGTGCCATCTACCACTTTTCTATCTTCCTGGCACCTTAGTGCCTTGTTGGCATGCTCAGTTCCTCAGGAACATATTCAATGCCTTCTTTGTCAGCGTATTCAGTGACTCATGGTCAGGGGCAGTGGTTAAGGCTCTGGGCTACCAAACAGAAGGTTGTGAGTTTGAAACTCAGTCCTTCCAAGCTGCCATTGTTGAACCATTGACCCTTTTTGCATCAGGTGCACCGTGTTATGGCTGACCCTGCGCTCTGAATCCAGCTTTTTGTGACAGTGATAACTGTCTGTCTAACAGCAGTGTTCCACTGGAAGTGCAGCATGGCTCAGGAAATTACCCATAATCCTCCACATTGTCACTATATTTATCATCAAGCATGCTAAGTCGGCTTTTTTTTATATTGAAGAGGCCAGCAATTTCAATCATTTACACAATTTGTTTGGTTTACTTGCCCATATGATTTTTTGTGGCTCCTGCCTCAGAGGTGGAGCCACTATGTCATCGTGTTGTAAGAATGTAAGAATGAGTGTAACAATAGTGCACTGTGCATGTGCATATGCATAAGCATTACAATCACCAGAACAGCGAATCATGATCTCGCGATGCAAACAGTTGATCTCGCGTTATCAAAGGTACACAAGAATGAGTGGCAAAGCTACTATGTCATAGTGAAATAAGAGAAACCTTGTTATAACATCATAGTATCGGAAGATAATCGGCAGATAAAAAGATAAATGAAATTCACATCGTGGTTTGCCAAGGCTACTGATTTGATATCAAGTAAGTGGTGTTTATTTTAAGAAAATTTACCTTTTGATTATCACAGCTTTTGTTTGGTTCTTCTGAAAGGTCAAATGAAAGGTTTTGTAAGGTTTTTTTTAGCTTTTTGGCAGATATTTACACCAAGAATTCCAGCCATTCAACAAAAACTCGAGAAGGCAGCAAAAACAACGTGGGAATCTTTTGAGCAATCTGCTCGGTTTGCAATTACAAAAGTCTGATGTGGGAATAAATCAGCTCTTTCGTGAAAACCAAGAGTAAGTTAAAAGTATAATTGGTCAAACTTCTGCTATTTGCTTTATTTTTTTTAATTTAATTTTTGAGTCCTTACACTACACTTGTGAAACACAATTTGCTCATTAGTACTAAATAATGCTTCTAAAACAATTCATGAACAAGTGCTTTCTTACTATTTTGAAAATAGATCTAGTTCACAGGGGCGGCACGGTGGTGTCGTGGTTAGTGCTGTTGCCTCACAGCAAGAAGGTCCTGGGTTCAAGGCCAGTGGCCAGCAAGGGCCTTTCTGTGTGGAGTTTGCATGTTGTCTGTGTGGGTTTCCTCCGGGTTTTCTGGTTTCCCCCACAGTCCAAAGACATGCAAGTTAGGCTAATTGGTGGCTCTAAATTGACAGTAGGTGTGAATGGTTGTTTCTCTCTATGTGTCAGCCCTGCGATGACCTGGCGACTTGTCCTCTCACCCTTAGGCTACATCACAACGGCAACGAGATTATTTTTTTAGCGGGTAAAAAAAAATATCACGTCCACATGGGCAACGGATCAGTAAAATATCAGGTACATATGGCAACGCAATGCTTGCTGAAAACGATGCAATACACATGCCACACCTCTACGTGCGCTGTAAGACGGTCCCATCAGAGACACCAGAACAATAGAAGAAGTAGGACGCATGTGCATAAACCCCTTCTTGTACCCGGCGTGAATGAGTGAGTGCTGCTTGTTCTAGTCATGTGGTTGTGACGTCATCGTAAACAAATCCGTTCTACTCATCCAGACGACTTCGCAACGGCGCCGTTGCCAGATTTTTCCACTCTGGAAACCGTTCTCAAAAAATATCATTTTGGGGCACCCAAAATGCCGGTGCTGTGTGGACGCCAGGCCGAAATGATAAAAAATTTTATTGGATTCACCTGAATCCATTGCCGTGTGGACAGGGCCTTAGTCAGCTGGGATAGGCTCCAGCTTCCCTGTGACCCTGTAGAACAGAATAAGTAGCTATAGATGATGGATGGATGGATGGATGGATCTAGTTCACAGCACTGTATTTTGAACAAAGCCCTGATGCTGCTCACAGCTTGGTGATGCTTGCAAGAGATGAGGCGAGTATAACTGATAACATGTATATACAGTGAGGCAAAAAAGTATTTAGTCAGCCACCAATTGTGCAAGTTCTCCCACTTAAAAGATGAGAGAGGCCTGTAATTTTCATCATAGGTACACTTCAACTATGAGAGACAGAATGGGGGGAAAGAATCCAGGAAATTACATTGTAGGATTTTTAATGAATTAATTGGTAAATTCCTTGGTAAAATAAGTATTTGGTCACCTACAAACAAGCAAGATTTCTGGCTCTCACAGACCTGTAACTTCTTCTTTAAGAGGCTCCTCTGTCCTCCACTCGTTACCTGTATTAATGGCACCTGTTTGAACTCGTTATCAGTATAAAAGACACCTGTCCACAACCTCAAACAGTCACACTCCAAACTCCACTATGGCCAAGACCAAAGAGCTGTCAAAGGACACCAGAAACAAAATTGTAGACCTGCACCAGGCTGGGAAGACTGAATCTGCAATAGGTAAGCAGCTTGGTGTGAAGAAATCAACTGTGGGAGCAATTATTAGAAAATGGAAGACATACAAGACCACTGATAATCTCCCTTGATCTGGGGCTCCATGCAAGATCTCACCCCATGTGGTCAAAATGATCACAAGAATGGTGAGCAAAAATCCCAGAACCACACAGGGGGACCTAGTGAATGACCTGCAGAGAGCTGGGACCAAAGTAACAAAGGCTACCATCAGTAACACACTACGCCGCCAGGGACTCAAATCCTGCAGTGCCCCCTGCTTAAGCCAGTACATGTCCAGGTCTGTCTGAACTTTGCTAGAGAGCATTTGGATGATCCAGAAGAGGATTGGGAGAATGTCATATGGTCAGATGAAACCAAAATAGAACTTTTTGGTAAAAACTTAACTTGTCATGTTTGGAGGAGAAAGAATGCCGAGTTGCAGCCAAAGAACACCATACCTACTGTGAAGCATGGGGGTGGAAACATCATGCTTTGGGGCTGTTTTTCTGCAAAGGGACCAGGACGACTGATCCGTGTAAAGGAAAGAATGAATGGGGCCATGTATCGTGAGATTTTGAGTGAAAACCTCCTTCCATCAGCAAGGGCATTGAAGGTGAAACGTGGCTGGGTCTTTCAGCATGACAATGATCCCAAACACACCGCCCGGGCAATGAAGGAGTGGCTTCGTAAGAAGCATTTCAAGGTCCTGGAGTGGCCTAGCCAGTCTCCAAATCTCAACCCCATAGAAAATCTTTGGAGGGAGTTGAAAGTCCATGCTGCCCAGCGACAGCCCCAAAACATCACTGGTCTAGAGGAGATCTGCATGGAGGAATGGGCCAAAATACCAGCAACAGTGTGTGAAAACCTTGTGAAGACTTACAGAAAACGTTTGACCTCTGTCATTGCCAACAAAGGGTATACAACAAAGTATTGAGATGAACTTTTGTTATTGACCAAATACTTATTTTCCACCATAATTTGCAAATAAATTCTTTAAAAATCAGACAATGTGATTTTCTGGATTTTTTTTTCTCATTTTGTCTCTCATAGTTGAGGTATACCTATGATGAAAATTACAGGCCTCTCTCATCTTTTTAAGTGGGAGAACTTGCACAATTGGTGACTGACTAAATACTTTTTTGCCCCACTGTATGCTATATTTACTGTATGGACATGGTATCAGAAAACAATTTTATTTATAAGCAGTAGCCACATGTACCCATAGGGTACCTTTTTTTTTCTTCTCTTGATCAAAGCAAAATCCGTTATCTCCTCATTAGGACAAATCTGAAATGTCTTCCAATTCACTTGGTTTGAAGCCACACTGTAAAGTGGAGAAGCGATATCAGTGTCTATCATCAGGCTTGATGTTGTATCTGTGACCCATCAGCCACAGAATCAAATGCAGTATGATCAATGCTTTATAGGCCTCAATGTCTCATGAATGTTCTATCTACTGCATGGGCCTGATCAATGTACACACAATTCCTTATTGCTCGATATACTGTATTCCGTGCCTTATGAGCTTGCGCAGTACCACGTGTACACAATCAAGGCATTGCATGCATGCTCAGTACCTCTCAAGCATGCACCTCATTGTTGTTTCTTAGATGTGCTATCTGCCACATGGGTTCAGGATAAAAAAAAATGTAACCTCGTTTGAGTCGCTTCTGTAACTCATTGCTGGGTATAAAGAATATAACAAGATACACATTGGGTTAATTTAACCACACACTACTGGGTTATATGCAAAAGTAAGTCACTTTAATGTCTGTGTGTGTTTTATAGATTTGTATTTGATGACTTCTACGTTATCTATCGAGTCAGTACAAAAACATTGCAGAGTCCAAATGTTCGTTTTCCAGCACAAAATTAAATGTTACAGAAAAAAATGCTTGGATCTGAGTAGCATATTACATAAGAGAACAATTTTCAGATTAAAAAACAAAACATAACGAAGGCTGCTGGGTTTTGGGGCAAAATGAAGAAGCGAGTGTGAGAGTCAAAGTGTCCAGAAGAACTATGGCTGGTTCTGTAAGATGCTCAGTAAAACCTACAGCTCATTTCCGCATAAAACTGCACTCATTGGACCTCAGATTACTTTTTTTTTAAAGCAAAGGGTCGTCTCAGACCAAATATTGACTTTGTTTCATTTATTATGGCTTACTAATTACTGTTTATAGTATTTATTTTAATGTTGAAACATTTCATTGCATTATTTTTCAGCCATTTTTGATCAAAAGCATTTCTGTACATGTGCCTAAGACTTCTGCACAATACTCTGTGTGTGTGTGTGTGTGTAACATTTTCTTAATTAAATTAAGATTTAAAGTGTTCTATCAAGGCAGGTATTTATCAAACTGTTAATATATGACAGGTATCAATTATCATTAAATACTTAAACAAAAATGACAACCCTGTGACAGTCTTGTAAACACAACAGCATGAGATCAACTAATGAAAATAGCAAAATGCATCAATTACTAAAAAAGAACAAGGGAAAACCAAAAAAAAAAAAGAAAAAAAACCCTGAATGGATGACCTGAGTGAACTGATTTTTGTATTCATTCCTGAAGACCTTTCAGATGCTGGGGAATTTTTTGCTATTTAATCACAGTGTATGATTCACAACTATGGCATCTTGACACTTTCATGACATGCAGGTCCAGTCAAATGACAAGCGTGAAACTATTAGGTGCTGTTCCAGACCTTTCAGTCTGTTCAGAGATGATTGTTGTCCAGTTTCACTTCAGGGTCCTGAATATAATATCTAGGCAGGGCTGAAATAATTTAGAACAAGATCAAATGCTAATCCGTGGGTGGCCAGACACAGCTATGGAAAAAAATAAGAGACCACTTTTCCATTGCTGTATGTGTAAAAGAACATGATTGATAAAATGACCTTCATGAAAGGTCAAATCAGATTTCAAATCATTATGATTAATCAATATTTAACCACTCGAGACATCAAATTGAACATGCCCTTTAGTTTAATTAATGACTATGGTTTCAGCTAGCAACTCTTAAACTAAGAAAGAGGATCCAATTCAATTCACTTGTATTTGTGTAATGCTTTTAACAATGTACATTGTAACAAAGCAGCTTTGCAGAAGTAAATTCTGAATATAAAATTAAACATGTACGAATTTATAAATGTATCCTTAATGAACAAGGCAGAAGGGGACTGTGGGAAGGAAAAACTCTCTGAGAAGAGATTTAACCAGTTTGATTTGATTATGTAATTTCTGTTTGTGTTTGAAACCTACTACAATGTTTTCAATGGAACTGTCTTAAAGGCATTTTTATCTCCTACACCTGACCGTGGTAATGCAATATTGCTATGAGTACATTTTAAAATGCTCCACGAAGACAAGTCAGTGCACAATACTCCTGTTTTTAATATCTTTACAAACATTCATACCTACACAGGAAATTTAAAGTAAAATTTATTCAAATTGAAGAAAATTTTACTCTACACCAGAGAACATTTGGTCACTCTCTGAAAAGAGTAAAAATTACTCTTTTGATCGAGCTGTTTTTCCAGAGTCAATTCTCCTCAATTCAGTGTTAATATTTTACTCTTCGTGGTGGTATTTGTCTCTTTTTATTGCGTCTTGAAATTAAGTCTTGTACTATTTTACTCAGTTCAGAGCCACAACCAACTTACTCTGTTACACAATTACTCTGTAATTTTGCTCCCACTCCAACTCCAAATTTTACTCTCTAAACTCAAAATAGAGCAAAATTAACTATTTTTGAGGAAAATACTTTTAACTCTGGAAAAATTGCTCAGTCATTTTTCCTCTGTACGCCAACTTGTTGAACAGTATTAATTGAATACAATTTGAATAATACCCAAATGGACACTTTGTCAATTTAATAATCGGGGAGAGCAGGGAGACTTGGGACAGTTTGTATTCTCATAAAATAATTTCAACCAATCAGGTTTTACAGTGGTGCTTGAAAGTTTGTGAACCCTTTAGAATTTTCTATATTTCTGCATAAATATGACCTAAAACATCATAAGATTTTCACACAAGTCCTAAAAGTAGATAAAGAGAACCCAGTTAAACAAATGAGACAAAAATATTATACTTGGTCATTTATTTATTGAGGAAAATGATCCAATATTACATATCTGTGAGTGGCAAAAGTATGTGAACCTTTGCTTTCAGTATCTGTTGTGACCCCCTTGTGCAGCAATAACTGTAACTAAACGTTTCTGGTAACTGTTGGTCAGTCCTGCACACCGGCTTGGAGGAATTTTAGCCCATTCCTCCGTACAGAACAGCTTCAACTCTGGGATGTTGGTGGGTTTCCTCACATGAACTGCTCACTTCAGGTCCTTCCACAACATTTCGATTGGATTAAGGTTAGGACTTTGACTTGGCCTTTCCAAAACATTAACTTTATTCTTCTTTAACCATTTTTTGGTAGAACAACTTGTGTGCTTAGAGTCATTGTCTTACTGCATAACCCACCTTCTCTTGAGATTCAATTCATGGACAGATGTCCTGACATTTTCCTTTAGAATTCATTGATATAATTCAAAATTCATTGTTCCATCAATGATGACAAGCTGTCCTGGCCCAGATTCAGCAAAACAGACCGAAACCATGATACTACCACCACCATGTTTCACAGATGGGATAAGGTTCTTATGCTGGAATGCAGTGTTTTCCTTTCTCCAAACATAACGCTTCTCATTTAAACCAAAAAGTTCTATTTTGGTCTCATCCGTCCACAAAACATTTTTCCAATAGCCTTTTGGCTTGTCCATGTGATCTTTAGCAAACTGCAGACGAGCAGCAATGTTCTTTTTGGAGAGCAGTGGCTTTCTCCTTGCAACCCTGCCATGCACACCATTGTTGTTCAGTGTTCTCCTGATGGTGGACTCATGAACATTAACATTAGCCAATGTGAGAGAGGCCTTCAGTTGCTTAGAAGTTACCCTGGGGTCCTTTGTGACCTCACCGATTATTACACGCCTTGCTCTTGGAGTGATCTTTGTTGGTCGACCACTCCTGGGGAGGGTAACAATGGTCATGAATTTCCTCCATTTGTACACAATCTGTCTGACTGTGGATTGGTGGAGTCCAAACTCTTTAGAGATGGTTTTATAACCTTTTCCAAACTGATGAGCATCAACAACACTTTTTCTGAGGTCCTCAGAAATCTCCTTTGTTCGTGCCATGATACACTTCCACAAATATGTGTTGTGAAGATCACACTTTGATAGATCCCTGTTCTTTAAATAAAACAGAGTGCCCACTCACACCTGATTGTCATCTCATTGATTGAAAACACCTGACTCTAATTTCACCTTCAAATTAGCTGCTAATCCTAGAGGTTCACATACTTTTGCCACTCACAGATATGTAATATTGGATCATTTTCCTCAATAAATAAATGTCCAAGTATAATATTTTTGTCTCATTTGTTTCACTGGGTTCTCTTTATCTACTTTTAAGACTTGTGTGAAAATCTGATGATGTTTTAGGTCATATTTATGCAGAAATATAGAAAATTCTAAAAGGTTCACAAACTTTCAAGCACCACTGTAGATGATATCAGAAGTTAGATGTCGACCCTTAGAGTAATTCACTTCCTTTGGAGCCATGAACCTGGACACTGCAGTAAGGTTTGTACAGTTCAGTATTTTTATCAACAAGAACCTGTATTTTCTCCTTCGTCTCTACCTCCATTCTTTGGTGTAATTCTGGTGAATTGGAGATTTGTTATGAATTGAAGTATGTAGCCTCGAGTTACTAAATATAGTATTATTTATTAAATTTCAATTCTGGGGGAAAAAAAACATTGAAATATTTTTTTTTTCAAAATGCCCAGAAGTTGGGACAGTTCATCATGTTACAGTTTTTTTTTTCTTGTGGTTTACAAATATAAAATTGCTTAAAAATGTTTGTTAAAAATGTGGGCGTGTCCCTGCATGAGGATTAATCTTATTTCATTCCTTCTTGAGACTGGAACTGTTTTGTCGAGTCAGGTTTTGGGTAAACTGACATTTTTCTACCAGCATTGTCTGTTCATACAGTTCATATGTTACAAGTTTTGATAATAAATAAAAATTAAACATGTAGGATTAAGCTAAGTGTTTTATTTGTGTCCCAAGTCTCACAACATAATGTCTCATGTCTCCCCTCAAATGTAATGACAGAAAAAGTGAAGCCTGAAGGCCGGTATATGTGACAAGCTGAGAAACTAATGTTGTGGTAAGAGGGTATAAGAGGTAAAGCCTCTCTAATGCAATATGAATGTGATGCAACCTGCAAAGAATTTCACACAATCTACAAAAGCTGGAAACTTGTCTCCAGCCTCCCCAACAGATCTATGATGATTTTATTTCGCATATTTACTCATCCCCCTGTCCTTTCAGTAATATTCATCTCTCTGCTTCCTGTCTTTGTGTTGAAGGTACACAGTCCTGTCCTGAGAAAGTATTTGATAGCTATCATTAGTTATGGTTGTCATTTCAAACTGTTCAGTTTTAGCATAGATATTGTAGGGTATCAATTATCAAGCTTTGCTTTAATTCTGTTACTATACCTACTTAATTATGTTCATGTTTGTATTTAGCTGAATATATGTCGAGACTTGCTGTTTACTCACAATGCATTATGTTATCAACAATTATTTCAATAAGTAGTCAGAAAACAAGTAACTTATTCCTATTAGGGAAAAAAGCAGACTAATGTTAGCTAGCTAATGATCTTAGCTAACCCTATGCCTTATTTTATCTAAGCCTAGGCCTTTTTTTCTGTCGCATGTGAGTGATAGAAGAGTAAGAGAAAGATTAAGAGAGAAAAATGTGGCAGATGCAAGCATTTGGTATTAAAAGTCCATCAGTAGGGGGTAAAGCAATCAATACCATGCAGAGAGCATGTCTGAGCTAGAACTCAGTCTCCAACACTCTGACTTTAGGAGGCTAGGACACACATGGAGTACCAGAACCGTCACTCTGCTTGCAGAAAAAAAAAAGCATCAAGAGGATAAAACTCAATATAGTCAGTCAGGGAAAAGATTTGAAGGTGGTTTGATTTCACTGGGACTATTTCAATGTTTATGCAAGTGTAATGAATATTAGGAAAATATTCAGGATTAACCCCTTGTTATTTGAAAGACATCAGGAAAATAACTTTAAAAAGATGTTCAACCTGTAACCTATACATTAAATCATTGTATGACATTTCCTACAGGGGATTTTCCTCAAATCACGTGATCAAAATGTGACTAAAGACACATGGCTCTCATGGAGAAAATGTCACATCATGCACTAATAATTGTGTACTGATCATCTTTTATGTCGTTAATATAATCTATGTATCAAAGAAAAGCAAGTTCTTTTTAATGCTCAATTATTAACACTTGGTTCACACATTGACGTTTCAGCATGGCGTATCAGGATACGTGGCAGTAAAAAAAGAACATCATAGCATCGCCAGTTTACGTAGCTAATACTCTAGGATGCATAACACGATCTCCTTGTATGCCAGGGAGCAGCGTATTTTTAAGTCCACACTTAAAAATCCATAGCGCATATGTAGCATCTTTGATACGTCACACATACATCACGTGTACGCCATAAAAACGAAAGCTACACAGCAGTGATGCAGCGGGAATGTTGCTCAAACACCTATTATGCTGTGTGAATGCTTTAGTAGACTGGGCTTCTGGCTCAGGCTCAGGCTGTGGCTGGCTCTCTGGAATGACTTCAGTGTCTGATGAAGGTGGCTCCGGGGCTGGCTGGGTGGATGCAGCTGATGTCTTCTCTCTTCTTTTTGCCCTTCTTGGGTCCTGACTTCTTCACTGGAATGATGCTTTCTTGACTGTGATGAATGACAACGAAAGCAGCGTGGGGCGCCCTTTTATACCCACCTGTGAACGCCGCAGATATGCCGCAGGTATGCAGCGGCAAAATCACATGTAAAAACGAAACACCACACCAACGAAAGCAACAAAATCGTTACGCCGTGGCAACACATCATACGCCATAACTTTACATCCCTTGGACCCCATACAAACCCCAGGTACGCCACAGGAATGCCACAGAAACGTCACACATAAGCTGTGTACATCACAGGACTTTAATTTTCAACAAAATACCCCTCATTTCTTGGCATTTGACCCACACGCTGCTTACATGGCAAGATACAAGACAGTGTGATAGTAGCCTAAAAGTACTAAAGGTAACCTGAGTACATCACTATTACTCATAAAAGTGGAAGAATATACAATTACAGTATATGAAAATTATGAATATTTTAAATTATGCAAATTAAAACCATTCCCATAGCATAATATCAAAAACATTTGCTAAGTTAGGTATAGCTAACTGCTTGCTAACTACCTCACATATACAGTGGTGCTTGAAAGTTTGTGAACCCTTTAGAATTTTCTATATTTCTGCATAAATATGACCTAAAACATCATCAGATTTTCACACAAGTCCTGGTGTGACCCCCTTGTGCAGCAATAACTGCAAATAAATGTTTCCGGTAACTGTTGATCAGTCCTGCACACCGGCTTGGAGGAATTTTAGCCCATTCATCTGTACAGAACAGCTTCAATTCTGGGATGTTGGTGGGTTTCCTCGCATGAACTGCTCACTTCAGGTCCTTCCACAACATTTCGATTGGATTAAGATCAGAACTTTGACTTGGCCATTCCAAAACATTAACTTTATTCTTCTTTAACCATTCTTTGGTAGAACAACGTGTGTGTTTAGGGTCGTTGTCTTGCTGCATGACCCACCTTCTCTTGAGATTCAGTTCATGGACAGCTGTCCTGACATTTTCCTTTAGAATTCACTGGTATAATTCAGAATTCATTGTTCCATCAATGATGGCAAGCTGTCCTGGCCCAGTTGCAGCAAAACAGGCCCAAACCATGATACTACCACCACCATGTTTCACAGATGGGATGAGGGTCTTATGCTGGAATGCAGTGTTTTCCTTTCTCCAAACATAATACTTCTCATTTAAACCAAAAAGTTCTATTTTGGTCTCATCTGTCCTCAAAACATTTTTTTCCAATAGCCTTTTGGCTTGTCCACATGATCTTTAGCAAACTGCAGATGAGCAGCAATGTTGTTTTTGGAGAGCAGTCACTTTCTCCTTGCAACCCTGCCATGCACACCATTGTTGTTCAGTGTTCTCCTGATGGTGGACTCATGAACATTAACATTAGCCAATGTGAGAGAGGCCTTCAGTTGCTTAGAAGTTACCCTGGGGTCCTTGGTGACCTCACCGACTATTACATGCCTTGCTCTTGGAGTGATCTTTGTTGGTCGACCACTCCTGGGGAGGGTAACAATGGTCTTGAATAGCCTCCATTTGTACACAATCTATCTGACTGTGGATTGTTGGAGTCCAAACTCTTTAGAGATGGTTTTGTAAACTTTTCCAGCCTGATGAAAAGTTTGGGGAAATCAAGACACATTCTGGACTATAAATCACTACATACTCTGTATAATGCACTCATACTTCCATATCTGAGCTACTGTGTGGAGATATGGGGTAATACCTATAAATCTAACCTATAACCATTATGCACATTACAAAAAAGAGCAATAAGAATCGTCAATAATACGGGATATCTTGAGCATACAAACACATTATTCGTAAAAGCACACACTCTGAAATTCCCTGATCTGGTCAAACACAAGACTGCACAAATTATGTATAAAGCAAGACATAACCTTCTTCCGGGTGAGGTACAAAATATGTTTATGGAAAGGCAGGGTGGGTATAACCTGAGAGGGGAAATGAATTTTAAGAGAGAAAATGTTAGAACAACTATGAAAAGTATGTGCATAACAGTCTGTGGGGTGCAGTTGTGGAATGGTCTGGATAACGAGCTCAAAAATAGCACCAGCATAAAACTGTTTAAAAAATTATATACAAACATGTTACTAAAAATATATGAGAATGAGGACAGGCAGACTATATAGGTGATGATGAAATTGAGAGTAAGTCTGTGACTGGTCTTCTTGTATTTTGTGTATAGTTATAGGTATGTGCATATGTATGTACTGTATATATGTATTGTGTGTATATATGCATAAGTTTCTGTACAGTATATATGATTTGATTGATATTATACCATGTTGGTATGTCTTGGTATGTTGGTATGTTTTCTTTTTTGCTTGTTGCTTTTGTTTTCTTTTGTGTATATATAGTTTATTATGGCGGAAAGTGACGTTTGATTAGCGGTGGTATAGAGGGTTAGGATTTGATAAGTTATTTACTTCTTCCTAATCCTTTCTGAACATTATTATGTTACTGCCTTGTGGCTACACTATTCTGTTTGTTTATGATGATGATGTTTTGATTATTGCATTTTTTATTTTACTTTTTTTTTATTTTATTTTTAATATCTTTCTTCTTTACTGTTCGGAATGAAGCAATCAATCAATTAATCAAAAAGAACGCTTTTTCTGAGGTCCTCAGAAATCTCCTTTGTTCGTGCCATGATACACTTCCACAAATATGTGTTGTGAAGATCAGACTTTGATAGATCCCTGTTCTTTAAATAAAGCAGGGTGCCCACTCACACCTGATTGTCATCCCATTGATTGTAAACACCTGACTCTATTTTCACCTTCAAATTAACTGCTAATCCTAGAGGTTCACATACTTTTGCCACTCACAGATATGTAATATTGGATCATTTTCCTCAATAAATAAATGACCAATTATAATATTTTTGTCTCATTTGTTTAACTGGGTTCTCTTTATCTACTTTTAGGACTTGTGTGAAAATCTGATGTTGTTTTAGGTCATATTTATGCAGAAATATAGAAAATTCTAAAGGGTTCAAAATCTTTCAATCACCACTGTATCTCATCTCATCTCATCATCTCTAGCCGCTTTATCCTGTTCTACAGGGTCGCAGGCAAGCTGGAGCCTATCCCAGCTGACTACAGGCAAAAGGTGGGGTACACCCTGGACAAGTCGCCAGGTCATCACAGGGCTGACACATAGACACAGACAACCATTCACACTCACATTCACACCTACGGTCAATTTAGAGCCACCAGTTAACCTAACCTGCATGTCTTTGGACTGTGGGGGAAACCGGAGCACCCAGAGGAAACCCACGCGGACACGGGGAGAACATGCAAACTCTGCACAGAAAGGCCCTCGCCGGCCACGAACCCGAACCTTCTTGCTGTGAGGCGACAGCGCTAACCACTACACCACCGTGCCACCCACCATTGTATCATTGGTTTAATTTTGTTGCGTTCTACAGCACATCCTTTGTTTTATTATAATGCACTGCTAAGAGTCTGATAAGAGATCATGCAAACACTACACAAACACTGCCATTATTCTGTTTTAATTGTTCCAACCATGAACTTCAGGATTAATACACCATAACTAATGTTAACAAAGTATCAAACGTATATTTATTTATTTTAATAATCTGCTCCAATGTAAATCAAAGTTTATCCCATTCATAAGTAAAATAAAGTCCACAACGGCCAACAGAAACCAACACTGTGATAATGAATCCCTTAGTTTTGTGAATGGCATATTAATGAAATGCATAAAGTACCATTATGTAAGATCAAGCTAGTGTGCACGAGGCGTAAAGTATGGATTAGGACAGTGTAAAGGATTTAATTTGTTGCCAGACAACGCCACCCTGGGAATTTCACCCAGGGAAATATTTTGGATATGATAACCCCCAAAAGAAACACAAAAAGGGCACTTAGGTTCGTTAGCAAGTGAGACAGAGATGGCAGTTCAAGAATACAAAAATACAAATTTTATTATTAACAAGTTAATTTTTGTTTTAAAAAGAATAAAATATCACTCGCTCTGGGACAATCAAGGGAAAGCCAATCAGGGCTGAGACTCATGGTGCCAGACGGTGCAAATAAAAAGGGGAATCCCAGGAACACCACACATGAAGCAACTAAATAGGAAGCAAAAACCACCCGACATGCAAAACACAACACAAGGGGAACACCATCACCGGGACACCAATCCACCACCGTAGACTCGGCACCTGAATTGGGGGGGAGCAGAGAGCAACGGGTTAAAAATGAAAACAAAACTATTTAATAACAAAGAAAAAAATCAAAAAATTTAATTTAAACAAAAACCAGAAGAAAACACATTAACAAATCAAATGATTAACCAAAATCTACAGAATCAATTGAAATGCAGAATCCAATAACCTAAATAAACACAAATTAACAAATTAATCCCAATTCCAGGTTACAACAAAACCAATTATTACCAAAGAAAATAAGGAATGTACCAATAGACAAACAAACACAAATAACAAAGGAACAGAATAACTAAATCACCACGCTGTTCTCTCACATACACGTACACACACACACACACACACACACACAGATAAGACATGGCTTGACTTAATTAAAAGACAGCATTACTGAGCCACAGCTTCACCTGGGGAGCACCGGCAAGCCATGGAAGCAACTGGCCAGCTGAATAGTCAGCGTCAGGCAAGGCAACCAGAAGCCAAGTCGGCCGTGGCAAGGCCGTGCATGCCCGATGCAAGACAAAGCGAAGCAGCGCAACGTGGTGCAAAGTAACATGAAACAAAGTAATGCAAAGCAAAACAACTTAAGGCAAAGCAGCAGTGGTTTCTCACAGGGTTGCCGGCTTTATGCCGCTGCTAGACTACCTTTACTCGGTCAGGCAGTCAAGGACAACACAGCGTGGAGCGGAGGGAGTGATGCTACACGAGAGCTACCAGCAGCAAACAGTGAGAGGCATAAGGAGCAGTGAGCAGCATGCTGCCAGCAGCAACACCCAAGCGAGCATCTGTTGCCACACGAAAGTGGAAGTGGAAGACGCCGGGACGGGACGTAACCCAGCCTCTGGCAAGCGAGAGGCAGACAGGTGCTCTCTGCTCACCTTTATGCAGCATTCTCATGCAGTGATTGGCTGGGATCGGAACCCAGCTGAATGTCACTAGGACAAATCACTGCACACTGCCACAATCTGCCCCCAGTAATTGAATCGTCGTCCCGATGATGGAATAACCAAAAAGAGGCCTAACATTAACTTCAAGGCCTAAATAGTGTGGCAACTGTGTTCAACACAGGGCCAGGAGGATTAACACCTCCTCGTACAGCCTCATAGAGGTGGACGTTGGAGTGATGACCTGCAGTTGACCTAGCAGTCCGACGGACAGCAGCTTCTTCCAGAACAGGGAGAGAAGAAGAAGTACCTGTCACCGGATCCACAGACAAAGATGGCACGACGGAGACTGAGTCAGATGGGGGAACCAGCTGCCAAGGAGTGGTTTGAGTCACTGCTTCGGCCTGAACAGGAATGGGCAACGGGTTCTCAGACCCCAACATCAACCAATCACCATCAAAAGACAGCTCGTCCTCTGATTGAGGCTGCGCAGGAAGAGGCGGAGAGGGAATGATGGCACCACCTGGAGAACTGACCCCTAACACAGCCTTCAACAGAGATCGATGGACCTGTCTGGCTCTGGTTGGGTCATCCCTGGGGCAATGGTGTAAACTGATCCCCCTTCCCTCGGTGACCTTAAGACACGATACATGACCAAGGCCCACTGATCCTGCATCTTGTGGCACCCCCGTATACCAAGGTCTCACAACCACACCAACTGGCCCTCCTTCAAGGGAACATCTCGAACATGTTGGTCGTGGTTTTTCTTACGACGCTCCACAGCAGCCTTCAACTGGTCACGAGCTCCCTCGAACGCTATCTGCAAGCGAGTCTGGTGCTCCTGAACCCACTCATGCACATAGCCACCAACAGGATCCTGAACTCTGCCTAGCAGGAAATCAATGGGGAGTCTCGGCTCCTGACCAAACATCAGAAGAAAAGGAGACTCACCAGTTACCTGATGCAGGGTGGTATTATAGGCATACAAGACCTGGGGCAGACAGGAACTCCAGTCACACTTTCAGGTCACAGGCAAGGTACGCAGCAGATCGTGAAACGTTCTATTGAAACGCTCACATTGCCCATTCCCAGAAAGATGGTATGGCATGGTGCAAGACTTCTCGATACCATAGAGACCACACAGCTGCTGAATGAGGGAGCTCTCAAAGCTCCGCCCCTGATCTGAGTGTATCCGGGCTGGAACACTGAATCTCGAGAACCACTCCGAGACCAGGACTTGAGCTACAGTGGCAGCTTGCTGATCACAGGGTGGGGACAGCCCATGTGTACTTACTAAAAATGTCAGTCATGACAAGAACGTCTTCCATCCCATTATGGCTGGACTCCATAATGGTAAAATCAATGGCCAGAATCTCGTTAGGCCGAGAAGCCAACAGGTGTCCCATGTAACTACGAGTGGCTGGTTGACCCACCTTGGCCACCTGGCACATCTCACATGCCAGACACCACTGCATTACCTCAGCCGACATCCCTAGCCAGTAACACCGCTGGCGTAAAAGCTCCAAAGTCCTCTTAACCCCCTGATGGCCATGCCCCTGGTGGACCTCAGTCAGCACCTCTGTTTTTAATGCCACAGGCAACAACAACTGAAACATCACCTCAGCCCCACCTGGCCTGAAAACCTGGCAATACAACACACCATTCCTCTCAACCAGGCGATCCCACTGTCGAAGCAAGACCAAGGCTGCCTGCAATAAATGCTTCTGCTCCTCTCTATCTGGACACCATTTATGTGTCCAGAAAACCAACACCTCCTGAGTGACGGGGTCAGTGTGCTGGAGCATGGCGAGATCAGATGGGAGATGATGGGACAAGACTGCAACAGTGGCTTGTGTTGCCTCTACTTTGTCCACCTGCAAGGCCTGCTGCAAGGGTTGAGGGAGTAGTGTGCCACAGACCATGGTTTGCATGTCCTGTGGTTCAGGGGGATGCCGACGAGACAGAGCACCAGCCATCTTATTGCTTCGACCCGAACGGTACTTCACTTCAAAATCAAAGGAAGCAAGTTGGGCTGCCCAATGTTGTTCGGTGGCCCCGAGCTTGGCAGATGGCAGGTGACTCAAGGGGTTGTCGTCAGTGTAAACAATACATTTGTGGCCCAACAGATACTCCCTGAACTTTTCCGTCATTGCCCACTTGAGCGCCAAAAACTCCAACTTCATGGAGCTATAGTTGTGCATATTGCGCTCAGTGGGCCTCAAACCATGGCTCGCATAGGCTGTGGGACTAACCTTACCATCCTGTTCTTGTGACAAGACCACCATAGCTGGCATCCACTTCCAAAATAAATGGGAGGATGAAGTCAGCATATGCCAGCACCGGTGCAGAGATGAGTCTGGTTTTCAATGCCTCGAAGCTAAGGTGACACTCCGCTGTCCAACAACCAGAGACTGCGCTATCTAACCACTTGGACTTGTGACCAGCCAGCTCTACCACCAGCTTATGCAGGGGTGCAGCCAGCTTTGCAAAACCCTCTACAAAGCGGTGGTAATAGCTGGCAAAACCAAGAAAGGAGCGCAGCTCTGAGAGAGTGGTAGGAAATGGCCAGTGGGAGACCGCCTCGACCTTGCTGGGGTCTGTAGAGACACCTTGGTCGGAAATTATGCCCCAAATAAGGCACTTCCCGCTGGAAGAAGGCAAACTTATTGAGCTTCACCTTTAGCCCTTCGTGCTGCAGACACCCCAGCACCACACCCAACCTCTCCAGATGTTTTTCAATGGTTGATGAGTTGTAGGTGGTAAAAGAGAGCAACTGGACTTGCTTGAAGATTCTTGAAGACGTTTCACCTCTCATCTGAAAGGCTTCTTCAGTTCTGTCTGACTAGTAGGGAGTATCAGATATTTAGCCTCTCATGGATGAAAAGCTCATCTAAGGTGTCGTTGAGTCATCCTGTTGGTGTGGGTCACTGGGGGCTGGATGTGAACGGCCTCGAGAGTCATTAGGGTGATCAATGGATTGCCTGTTAAGGTGATCAATGGAATGCTGATTTTCTCTGTCCTCTTGTGAGTCACTGAAAACAGCTGGGTTTTGGTGTGCATTCAGCTGTCTGGGAAGTGTGCCAAGGACTGCATTGTAGGTGGCTGATGAATGATGTCTTAGACCCCCACCTCTGTTCAGTGATGGCCATTCCAGGTTGATAAAAATGGCTTCTTTAACTCCTCGCTCATACCAACGATCCTCTCTGGCTAAAATGCGTATGTTGCAATCCTGTAATGAGTGTCCTTTGTTGTTAAGATGAAGGTAGACAGCAGAGTCCTGGCCTGAGGAACTGGCTCTCCTGTGTTGAGCCATACGCCTGTGAAGCAGTTGTTTTGTTTCCCCAATATACGAGTCCATACATTCCTCACTGCACTGAATTGCATACACTATGTTGTCCTGTTTGTGTCTGGCTATTCTGTCCTTAGGGTGGACCAGTTTCTGCTTCAGGGTGTTACTGGGTCTGAAATGTACCGGAATGTTGTGTTTGTAGAAGATCCTCCTGAGTTTCTCAGATAGACCAGAAATGTAGGGAATGACAATGTTCTTGCATTTGTTCCTGTTATCCTCCTTGCCCAGTTCCAGTGGGTGGTGAGAGTCGAAGAGTAGGTACTGGTCTGTGTGGGGGGGGTTCTGGTAGACCTCGATGCTAAGGCTTCTGTCTTGTCTAATGTGTACATCACAATCCAAGAAGGCTAGATTATTCCCACTGACGTCCTCCCGAGTGAAATTGATGTTGATATCCACTGCATTGATGTGCCTAGAGAAGGCTTCCACTTCATGGGTTTTGATTTTAACTCAGGTGTCATCCACATATCTGAATCAAAACCCATGAAGTGGAAGCCTTCTCTAAGCACTTCAATGCAGTGGATATCAACATCAATTTCACTCGGGAGGAGGTCAGTGGGAATAATCTAGCCTTCTTGGATTGTGATGTACACATTAGACAAGACAGAAGTCTTAGCATCGAGGTCTACCAGAACCCCCCCCCCCCACACACACAGACCAGTACCTACTCTTCAACTCTCACCACCCACTGGAACACAAATTGGGGGTCATTAGGACCTTGCAACACAGGGCTCGGAGCATCCCTACAACGGTAGAGGGAAAAGAGAAGGAGCAGAATCACATCAAGAAAGCACTTCAGAACTGTGGGTATCCCAACTGGTCTTTCTTCAAGAGCAGAAAAAGGAACATAACAGGCAAGGAGGATAACAGGAACAAATGCAAGAACATTGTCATTCCCTACATTTCTGGTCTATCTGAGAAACTCAGGGGGCTCTTCTACAAACACAACATTCCGGTACATTTCAGACCCAGTAACACCCTGAAGCAGAAACTGGTCCACCCTAAGGACAGAATAGCCAGACACAAACAGGACAACATAGTGTATGCAATTCAGTGCAGTGAGGAATGCACAGACTCGTATATTGGGGAAACAAAACAACCGCGTCACAGGCATATGGCTCAACACAGGAGAGCCAGTTCCTCAGGTCAGGACTCTGCTATCTATCTTCATCTTAACAACAAAGGACGCTCATTTCAGGTTGATTCAGAGAATCAACATTCCATTGATCACCTTAATGGGCAATCCATTGATCACCCAATGACTCTTGAGGCTGTTCACATCCAGCCCCCAGTGACCCACACCAACAGGATGACTCAATGACACCTTAGATGAGCTTTTCATCCATGAGAGGATAAATACCTGATACGCCCTACTAGTCAGACAAAACTGAAGAAGCCTTTCGGATGAGAGGTCAAACGTCTTCAAGAATCTTCAAGCAAGTCCAGTTGCTCTCTTTTCCCACCCACAGTTACTATGACCTGGATGACTGAGAATCTTCACAGACAATGGTTGAGGAGAAAACCACAATGTCATCCAGGTAGAGCAGCAGGGATTGGCTCTGCTGGTCACCAAAGATCCACTGCATCAACCTCTGGAAGGTGCTGGGAGCATTGCAAAGCCCGAAGGGCATGCGGTTCCACTCAAAAAGACCAAAGGGGGTACAAAAAGTCATCTTGGAACAGTCAGACTCTGCCATAGGGACCTGATTGTACCCACTTGCCAGGTCCATGGTGGAGAACCAACGAGCTCCGGTCAAGGCATCTAAGGACTCATCAGTTGGGGAATGGAAAGGCATCCTTCCTGGTTTTACTGTTGAGGAGCCTATAATCCATGCACATACGAAGACTGCCGTCCTTCTTTTTGACCAGCACAATTGGAGAGGCATGGGGACTGCTGATCTCCCTAATAACCTGCGCACTGAGCAGCTGATTAATGTGGTCTTTAACGACCTCATACTCTGATGGGGGAATCCGGCGATACAGTTGCTGCACAGGGACATCATCTAAGAGCAGGATCTCATGGGAAATCAGATCAGTACAACCTAGGTCCCCGTCATGGGCTGAAAAGACAGACCCAAACTGACTCAAAAGTGCTCTCACCTCACCCTGTGCTTCCACCGGCAAATGACCCAACTCCAAGCCTGCTATCTGATCCTGCACTGGTAGGGAAACAGACTGAGAAGCCACCATAGCCACCACAGGTGGCACCTCAGTGACACCAGCAGGTAGACTTACCACCCATACCTCCTCTAAGGTCCCAACAACAGCATGGGGGTAGAGCAGCACATCTAAAGATCCTACATTTACAATGGGAATGTAGGCTGTGCCCCATACCACCGGTACCAGGGCAGGAGAAGCAAGAAGGCTGGCAGGCAGGCCAGAGTCTAGGGACTGAAACAGCACTGTAGTGCCAGAGTACTGCTCTGAACATGTGGCCGTGACAATCTTCATCACGCCACCTGGGATGTGACAAGCCTTTTTACCACGGACCTTGACTCTCCCTGCTCCCTGATCAGTCACAACACTGGCTTCATGGCAAATTTGGAGGGCCTGTGTGACAAGCTTGGGTGCCTCAGACACCACCAGCAGATCGAACAAAGCCAAGCCATGCTGCCCAAAGAGTTCCCCATAGCACCTGCAGATGACATTCATCCCTAGAACCCCAGGGACCTGTAAAGACACACCACCAGGGGGGTCCTTGAACACCAAAATCCCACAAGCTGGCAATAGCTTACCACAGATCTCCACATCCAACTCTAAGTAACCTATATAAGGAATAACCAGGCCATTGGCTGCTCTGAGCTGCAGCCAATGACAAGATTTGAGCCGCTCTTGGCCCCAGGGCTCAAACTGCTGGTGAAAAAAGCCCTCTGTGATAGTCGACACCATAGACCCTATATCCACCAGACATGAGACCGCAACCCCTCCCAAGCTCACACTTAAGTGAGGACAAGATGACATGAGCTTGGACACTTCCATGTCACCTGCAGAGGTGGAAAAACTGGATTGACAAAGTAAAAGTCCTGCTTAGGTTTTCCTTCTGCCTGTGCTCTCAACACAGGTGATTTCACCAATTAGCTCATCAACCTGGCTTAGGGGATGTGGTAATTAGGATCAGCTGGTTCATTGAATTGGCTGGAGCAAAAATGTGGCAGGGTTTTTACTTTCTGCACCCGGGTTTTTCCACCTCTGGTCACCTGTACCTGAGCCAATAGCTGCCCCCTCCAAACTGTGGCTCTGCAGCTTCACGGGTGCTAGTTTCCCAGCACCTGGGCAGAGTGGAAGGGCCTACCAGGCTGAGAGGCTGGTAAGGGACTGGGTGCAAGTAGGCACATGAGCTCCATCACACTCACTAGTGATGTGACCGGGTTGCTGACATCGCCTACAGATTATGGGACCACAAAAAGCTGTTCAGCTATGCTGCTGAGAGGCCTGCAGATAAGAAATGCTCTGAGTCAGTTGGTTCAACTGCTCCTGCTGCAACTTGAGCATTTCCCTCATATCACGCAGCTCAGAGGCTTGAGTTTCTAACGCCTACCTGGCCACTGCCCTGGACAACACACTGGGCACCGAAGACAGAAGGGACAGAATGACTGCGACCCCTAACACCTCCAGGTAAGCCCTCTCATTCCCACCAGATTGCCTCACTCCTGGCTTCCAGTAAGGTAGCCGTAGGCTGCCGGCACACAAACTGCTTCAACTCCCGATGAAGCGACTCATCCAGCACGTGCTCCACAAACTGGTCATGCAACAAAACCTCTGCATTGGGTATGCCACCAGGTGCACGCTACTTAACAGACGTCATCAGGCCCATCAATGCCAATGAAAACTCTAATAGAGTCTCTCCCTTGTGCTGCCGTTGGCCTCTTGTAATGCTACATATGACTCTGCACACCCATATAGCTCTTGTAACATGGTGATGATCTTAGCTGGATCTGCATGCTCTTCACTGGGGCGGTACTTAATTTCCTCACGTGCCTCCCCCTCTAAATGATCATATAAAAAGAACACCTGATCAGATGCAGAAAAGTGGCATGCTCTCATACATGCTTGCACCTCCTCCAACCACTCAGCTAACCCTATGCCTGATTTTCCCCTAAATATGGGACACTTCCTGTCTCTGGGTACAAAAACCAGTCTCTCTGTTAAAGGAGCACTGGTAGTGGAAGAAGCAGCAGGTAGAAGGGGAACTGGTGGTGCTGTACTAAAGCCAGGCACAACCGCGACCTGTTCCTGTCTCAGCCTCTCATTATCCACTCTTAACTGAGTGAATAAATCCCTCAGTTCCTGCAATTCTGCCTCCATCACTCACCCTGTACCAACTATGACTCCCTACCATGGAGAGGAGACCAAGAAAGGAGGTGGGCTCACCGCAGGTCCACGAAACCAGCTGCTGCTTTGCCTCGGAAGAAAAAGAAAAACAAAACACAGACCAGACAAGCCAGTTAAAACAGCCACACACAAAAAAGGAAAATACAACACACCTAAACAGAACACACGTCTCTGTTCTCAAATTGCGATCCTGCCGACAATGCCAGATTGTGGTGGCACAAGGCGTAAAGTATGGATTAGGACAGTATAAAGGATTTAATTTGTTGCCAGACAATGCCACCCTGGGAATTTCACCCAGGGAAATATTTTGGATATGATAACCACCAAAAGAAACACAAAAAGGGCACTTAGGTTCATTAGCAAGTGAGACAGAGATGGCAGTTCAAGAATACAAAAATACAAATTTTATTATTAACAAGTTAATTTTTTGTTTTAAAAAGAATAAAATATCACTCACTCTGGGACAATCAAGGGAAAACCAATCAGGGCTGAGACTCACGGTGCCAGATGGTGCAAATAAAAAGGGGAATCCCAGGAACACCACAAATGAAGCAACTAAATAGGAAGCAAAAACCACCCGATGTGCAAAACACAACACAAGGGGAACACCATCACCGGGACACCAATCCACCACCGTAGACTCAGCACCTGAATGGGGGGGCGGGACCAGAGAGCAACGGGTTAAAAATGAAAACAAAACTATTTAATAACAAAGAAAAAAAATCAAAAAATTAAATTTAAACAAAAACCAGAAGAAAACACACTAACAAATCAAATGATTAACCAAAATCTACAGAATCAATTGAAATGCAGAATCCAATAACCTAAATAAACACAAATTAACAAATTAATCCCAATTCCAGGTTACAATAAAACCAGTTATTACCAAAGAAAATAAGGAATGTACCAATAGACAAACAAACACAAATAACAAAGGAACAGAATAACTAAATCACCACGCTGTTCTCTCACACACGCGTACACACACAGATAAGATGTGGCTTGACTTAATTAAAAGGCAGCATTACTGAGCCACAGCTTCACCTGGGGAGCACTGGCAAGCCACGGAAGCAACTGGCCAGCTGAATAGTCAGCGTCAGGCAAGGCAACCAGAAGCCAAGTCGGCCGTGGCAAGGCCATGCATGCCCAATGCAAGACAAAGCGAAGCAGCACAACATGGTGCAAAGTAACACAAAGCAAAACAGCTTAAAGCAAAGCAGCAGCGGTTTCTTGCAGGGTTGCCGGCTTTACGCTGCTGCTAGACTACCTTTACCCGGTCAGGCAGTCCAGGACAACACAGCATGGAGGGGAGGGAGCGACGCTACATGAGAGCTACCAGCAGTGAACAGCAAGAGGCATAAGGAGCGGTGAGCAGCATGCAGCCAGCAGCAACACCCAAGTGAGCTTCTGTCGCCACACGAAAGCAGAAGTGGAAGACGCCAGGACATGACGTAACCCAGCCTTTGGCAAGCGAGAGGCAGACAGGTGCTCTCTGCTCACCTTTATGCAGCATTCTCATGCAGTGATTGGCTGGGATCAGAACCCAGCTGAACATCACTAGGACAAATCACTGCATACTGCCACACTAGCATTGTGGATACCTCAGTCTGGCTTAGCTACGACGTGCTAACACAGCCTACATGGCAAACTAAGTCAACCAAACATTGGATGCCTTGAGAGCGTCTCTTCTACACACTTTGTTCCCACCATTCCCCAACTGGTAATGAAATTTGCATCGGTTATAAAACAGAGGACAAAAAATGTGACTTGTGATTTGAATTGAATTGGAAGGTCAAACTCGTGATTCGAAATTAATTGTCACACCTCTAGTGTTAACCAGTGCACCACTGTGTCACACTTTATACATCATTTCTTTATCATGAACCATTGGTGTGGTCTGGCTAATAATTGACAATTGTCATGAATAATATTGGAAATAATTGAGCATGAATTAATAATCTAAATTTGTATCTTATTCACAAACTAGCAGGTTACCTAGCATTGCCCGGGTTTTGCAAAATTCTAGGTTTCCCCCAGACTTCCATGTCAAATTTGTTGAAGCTCCATCAAGAAATGGTGAAATTGGTTAACCCAAGACAAACAAAAATCCAAACATCCACCACCCAAGTGGTCCACCAGAGACCCCCTGGCACCCAAATATGGAATTTCTGCGTTCTGTCAAATTGTGGGTATCTCCTGTATCTACGTGCCAAGTTTAGTGAATATCTGTCGAGAGTTTGTTTATAAATGTAATGTGAAAGGCATTGAGGGAGGGGATGGGTGGATGTTGTGGCCCCCAGGGACCTCCCTGGGGCCCATACATGAATTTTGCTTATATCTGCAATATTCCGGGTCATCCCCAGACCTACTTGCCAAATTTGATGAAAATCCGTCGAGAAACGGCGACCTTAGCTCAAAACAAACAAACAAACAAACAAACAAACAAACAAACAAACAAACAAACTTTGTCACTTATTATATAGATAACTGGCAACATGTTAAACCTGCAGATTTCAGATAGCATTAACTGTTTTCTGCAGAATTAATAATACTACTAGAGTTTTAGTTATCAGATATTCTAAGCTAAAAAGCACTAAACAGACTTACCAGTAACTTGTATTGTTATTCCTACTTCACCCCATAGACAGAGCTGACATTTTGTCTCATTTGCAGATGACATTTTTCTGTTTTTACTATTTAAAGTTCCACCAATCAGGTCACCTGATGCCTGTTGAGAGAATCACTTTCAACTTGTTTTCAGATAAACCAGAGAACATGAACCGGTTTCCTGGACTCCACCCAGGTTTGTAAATGTGTGAAATAATCTTGCATTAAGATGGGTTACAGATGCTAGATGTTAAGCTCAGTCATGACGACAATGTAGTTACGCTACATATCAGCACTGCAAAGCACTTACAGATTTCAGCAAAAGTTCTGAGTCAGTTCATTTTGCTAACATATCAGTTAGCATATCTCATAGCTGCAGATCAGTTAGCATTCTCAAAGCTCATTGGGCACAAAACCTGTCATATATTCTATAAAATATAGTAAAAGGACTCGTACAACCTTTTTGAACACACTGTATGTTAAGAGCAGATCCCCAGCCGGCTGCTTTGATGTAGCGTCTTGGCCCGCGGGTCAAGAAAGCGACTGCTTCTTTATCTTAATTGAAAAAATGAAATCATTAACATGACGCTTCAGTTTTTAAACTTTCTCCTTTAATTCAATTTGTTGACTACCCAGAGCGCTGATTATGAGGACAGAGTAGAAGGAAGAAAGGGATGGAATGGACAGAGGCAATGAAGCAAAGAATATAAATTCAATAAAGAACGACAGAAGAGCTGAGAAAGTTTAGCAGGGTGTAATTTGATTAATATTGGTAAATGGAGGAAAAGAAAGAGAGACGTTCTGTAAAATTTATGCATGCCTGCATGCGTGCACACACACACACACACACAGAAGGAAAGGAAAGTAATCAAATACTCTGCAGCTAAAGCAGCTAAAGTCCTTCAGAATTAATGCCACTTGTACTCTGTTTATTGGTTGAATCTGTGGATATCTAAGACTTTTTGCTTTATTATTATTATTATTATTATTATTATTATTATTATTATTCAAAAGACAAAATTCTGTCTCTAACTGTGACTGGCTTTTTTTTCCCTAAATGTGTGCATATAGCCAGCTGTCTTTCTTGCACTGAAGAATGATAATACACTGAAATGAACCAAAAAACATCAAATTGAATGCTCTTTTGAGACTTTAAGTTAATAATTATTAAATTACAGCATCAGATTTGGTTCAAAGATCAAGCCAGATGTCGAGTCAATGGAGTGAGACGGGCCGAGAGATTGATGGATCGAGGGATGAATGCAGAGGAATAAAAAGAAAAAGGTAAAAGAGGATGATGGGAGTGTCCCAACCTCTTATCAGCTCTGACACAGGGTAGGGGAAGTGATTATTATCACATCAAACCCACTGCTGTTTACACACACACACACACACACGTCTCCCTTTTTTGTCACTCAGACGGGCAAATATATTACCATTTGAAAAGACTCTCTTTAAGAGCTGATTTTTGTAGCTGGATTAAGAGCATTGATGTTACACAGAGTGTGTGTGTGTGTGTGTGTGTGTGTGTGTGTGTGTGTGTGTGTGTGTGTGTGTGTGTGTGTTTTCATGGTTAGTTATAAAGAATGTTGGGGGCATGTTTCTCTCTCTCTCTCTCTCTCTCTCTCTCTCTCTCACACACACACACACAAACGCGCGCACACACACACACAGACTTTTTTTTTTTATTCCTATAATCTTGCGTTGGAAAAATATTCATGCAACTCAAGCATTCATAAACTATCATTGTATCACCAGAGGTTCATGCTGAATACTCTCTCTCTCTCTCTCTCCACTACTAGGGATGAGGTTTTATATTAAATCAAACTTTGATTGAGCATTTTTTTCTTTTTTACAAAAGAATGTGAAAGATGGAGCTGGTTTGACCTGTTCACCAGATCTTTTTTCATCCTGCACATGATGCATGAAGTTCACCTTGTCAGAAGAACTCAACCATACACTGCTACAGTGTGTGAACGCCACCCTCTGATGCAATGGAATTCATAATACACACACACACACACACACACACACACACACACACACACACACACACACACACTTTAATTCTCTATATATCCCCTTATAAACTAGATATCTCCATCTATCTCTGTTTATATCACTCTACCTCTACAGTATCTCTATCACTTTCTTTCTGTTATGTTTATAACACTGTTGTGGCTCGTTGTCTTTTGAGACAATAAATCATTCATGTGCAGTGTTTTCACTTCAGTATTAATCATCATCAAGGATCTGCTGAGAAATTGTAAACTTTACTAGTTGGATTAATCTGATCTAATCTGATCTGATCCCATCTAACAGGAGGAGGATTGCTATTTAAACTATGAAAATGTAAGGTTTCTTCTGTAGTTTAGAATAACATTTTGTCATCTTCTGGGTGGCTCTAGGGCTCAGGATGTGATTGTTAAAGCCCGGCAAAGCCCAGCAGGACACAATAATAATGTCACCTGATAGAGTGCATGCCTCTACCAAACCATATATTATCAACATGTTTATTTTACATTAATGGCATTTAGCAGACACTCTTATACAGAGTGACATACAACATACCCAGAGCAGCTGGGGGTCAGGTGCCTTGGTCAAGGACACTTCAGCCATTCCTGTTGGTCCTGGGAATCAAACCAGCAACCTTTTGGTCCCAAAGCTGCTTCTCTAACCATTAGGCCATTACTTCAATTAAGAGCGCAAGTGATATAGCTGAGTTTGAAGAATCGTAGAAGTTCAGGAGTTGAACAAAGTTATGTCTGCAAATTATGTCTTATTATATTTTGTAAATGAAAACGACTTCTTTGTCCAGGAGCTGTGCCCCCCCCCACCCCCCACTGTTTCTTAATGGTAGGGTTTGTCAGTACCCAAGTTGTTTCCCCTGGCATCAAAATCAAATCACTTGAACCTAGGATCAGACTAAAGCTGCCCACCAAATTTCATCAAAATCTGTTTACTACTTTTTGAGTTACGTAAGAAACAGAGAAAAACATCCTGGATCCACATACATTTCCAGATTTGCATCAAAACCTAATCACTTGCTCCTTGGCCCATGGCTCACCTTTCCTCAAAATTTCATCAAAATCGGTTCATTATTTTTTGAGTTACTTTGGGAACTGACAAACAAACAAACATAAAAACAAGCTGAGGCGAAAACACAACCTCCTCCAACAAAGTTGGTGGAGAGAATAATAATAATAATAATAATAATAATAATAATAATGTAGCTTTATACAGTACATAGATTTTCTTCACTACATGAAAAGAAAAATAACAACTTATGGCAACATGATATTACTAACATAAACTTATGTTAAATATGCTCTTACATAATTTTCTCCATTAATTGTTTTTCTAAATATCCAGGTATGATCGCTCCAGTGATTTTCCACTGACTGAGATTGTTTCCAATCTCAGCTCAATGTGGTAAAACCACTGCCAAGTCAACATCATACAGAAAATGATGACAAACAAACAGAGAGAAAAGAGAAGAAAATGAAATCAAGTGTGCAATTATGTTTGTAAAAAAAAAGACTAAGGCTGAATAAATATAAATCACATGGGTCAGATGTCAGCTTTAGAGAGCTGTTAGTTTCTTCATCATGCTTTACAATGTGCACAGTTCGCCAGGCCTGTTTGGTAAGTCCTGTTAAAACAGAGAAGGAGAAAGGGAACAAGGAAAGAACAGAATAATAATGTTGTCAGTTCGGTGCTCTGTCAGGTTAATAACAGTTTATTATACGCTTCCTCTGCAGCCCAGTACATCCTCATGTGTGACTGCTCTTCCAAAACCTCATGCTATGCTTTCATCTGAGCTTTGGTCAGTGACACACGTCTAATTACACACACACACACACACACACAGAGAGAGAGAGAGAGAGAGAGAGACTGACTTGTTCATACCCAGGACAATTTAGTCCTCCATTTCACCCACCTATATTTTTCAGAGGTGGGAGGAAACCGGAGAATGGCATTTTCCTCCTGTATATTGTTTTATAGCACTTATGTCTTCACTGTTATTGTAAAATAGTCAAAAATAATAGGCAGACCAGACTCAGAGAGAGAGAGAGAGAGAGAGAGAGAATGTATTCACAGAGGTGCTTGAAAAAAAAAAATAAAACAGATCTGTGTGGGCGGCACGGTGGTGTACTGGTTAGCACTGTCGCCTCACAGCAAGAAGGTCCTGGGTTTGAGCCCAGTGGCCGATGAGGGCCTTTCTGTGTGGAGTTTGCATGTTCTCCCCGTGTCTGTGTGGGTTTCCTCCGGGTGCTCCGGTTTCCCCCACAGTCCAAAGACATGCAGGTTAGGCTAATTGGTGGCTCTAAATTGACTGTAGGTGTGAGTGTGAATGATTGTTTGTCTCTATGTGTCAGCCCTGTGATGATCTAGTGACTAATAAATAAATTCAAGCAACAGGTGAAACACAAGCTTGACACTTCCTGTGCAGTGCTGTTCTCTTTGGGATGGCGCTCCTGACTTTTGTTTCCAGATCGTAGAAACTGATCCACGTACCAGATGTCACTCAAATCCTTCTATATAAACTTGCCTCACAAATTTATCTTTTTCAAAATGTATGGAACAGACCCCAAACCATCCTGTTGGCTTGAAGTTACCTCTCTTTGTATGTACAAATCAAACCCATTCATTCCGTAAGTGTCCAGCCGACTTTGGGGTATAATGGATCGAAATGCTGCTTTTTTTTTTTAATCGGCTACACTTGAACAGTCTTGAACGATAAACCTCTTAGGAGGCATGCTTTGGTTTTAGTTTTGTTGTGGAATTAAAAAATCATTAAAAACGTGCTACATTTTGCAAAGCAGACGAAGGCAGAAATGCTGTGAACTTTCAAGCATTGCGCATATGACGTCACTTCCTTTGAATTTACAATAACTTACCAGGAATGCATTCATGTAATGGCGGACTCAAAGAGTCAAACTTTACTGGTTAAATAGAACATGTTCCCGGTCTTGTATTAAAATACAAATTAGACAGTAAACTATTTAACATCCATCCATCCATTATCTGTAGCTGCTTATCCTGTTCTACAGGGTCACAGAAAAGTTGGAGCCTATCCCAGCTGACTATGAGCGAGAGGCGGGGTACACTCTGAACAAGTCGCCAGGCCATTGCAGGGCTCCCAGTTAAATAAATGAGACAAAAATATTATACTTGGTCATTCATTTACAGAGGAAATTGATCCAATATTACAGATCTGTGAGTGGCAAAATTATGTGAACCTTTGCTTTCAGTATCTCCCCTTGTGCAGCAATGACCACAACTAAACATTTCTGGTGACTGTTGATCAGTCCTGCACAAGGAATTTTAGCCCATTCCTCCATACAGAGCAGTTTCAACTCTGGGATGCTGGTGGGTTTCCTCACATGAACTGCTCGATTTCAGGTCCTTCCACAACATTTCGATTGGATTAAGGTCAGGACTTTGACTTGGCCATTCCAAAACATTAACTTGATTCTTATTTAACCATTCTTTGGTAGAATGACTTGTGTGCTTAGGGTCGGTGTCTCGCTGCATGACCCACCTTCTCTTGAGATTCAGTTCATGGACAGATGTCCTGACATTTTCCTTTAGAATTCGCTGGTAGAATTCAGAATTCATTGTTCCATCAATGATGGCAAGCCGTCCTGACCCAGATGCAGCAAAACAGGCCCAAGCCATGATACTACCACCACCATGTTTCACAGATGGGATAAGGTTCTTATGCTGGAATGCAGTGAAGCGTTATGTTTCTCCAAACATAACACTTCTCATTTAAACCAAAAAGTTCTATTTTGGTCTCATCCATCCACAAAACATTTTTCCAATAGCCTTCTGGCTTGTCCACGTGATCTTTAGCAAACTGCAGATGAGCAGCAATGTTCTTTTTGGAGAGCAGTGGCTTTCTCCTTGCAACCCTGCCATGCACACCATTGTTGTTCAGTGTTCTCCTGATGGTGGACTCATTAACATTAACATTAGCCAATGTGAGAGAGGTCTTCAGTTGCTTAGAAGTTACCCTGGGGTCCTTTGTGACCTCGCCGACTATGATACACCTTGCTCTTGGAGTGATCTTTGTTGGTCGACCACTCCTGGGGAGGGTAACAATGGTCTTGAATGTCCTCCATTTGTACACAATCTGTCTGACTGTGGATTGGTGGAGTCCAAACTCTTTAGAGATGGTTTTGTAACCTTTTCCAGCCTGATGAGCATCAACAACACTTTTTCTGAGGTCCTCAGAAATCTCCTTTGTTCATGCCATGATACACTTCCACAAACATGTGTTGTGAAGATCAGACTTTGATAGATCCCTGTTCTTTAAATAAAGCAGGGTGCCCACTCACACTTGATTGTCATCCCATTGATTGAAGACACCTGACTCTAATTTCACTTTCAAATTAACTGCTGGGGCGGCATGGTGGTGTAGTGGTTAGTGCTTTCGCCTCACAGCAAGAAGGTCCGGGTTTGAGTCCTGTGACCGACGAGGGCCTTTCTGTGTGGAGTTTGCATGTTCTCCCTGTGTCCATGTGGGTTTCCTCTGGGTGCTCCGGTTTCCCCCACAGTCCAAAGACATGCAGGTTAGGTTAACTGGTGACTCTAAATTGACCGTAGGTGTGAATGTGAGTGTGGATGGTTGTCTGTGTCTATGTGTCAGCCCTGTGATGACCTGGCGACTTTTCCAGGGTGTACCTCTCCTTTCGCCCATAGTCAGCTGGGATAGGCTCCAGCTTGTCTGCGACCCTGTAGAAGGATAAAGTGGCTAGAGATAATGAGATGAGATGAAATTAACTGCTAATTCTAGAGGTTCACATACTTTTGCCACTCACAGATATGTAATATTGGATCATTTTCCTCAATAAATACATGACCAAGTATAATATTTTTGTCTCATTTGTTTATCTGGGTTCTCTTTATCTACTTTTAGGACTTGTGTGAAAATCTGATGATGTTTTAGGTCATATTTATGCAGAAATATAGAAAATTCTAAAGGGTTCAAAAACTTTCAAGCACCACTGTAGTTCTACTTGGAACCCTTTCTAATAGGTAAATGGTCTGTTCTAATAGGTAAATGGTAGGTTTCTCCATATCTGCAATAAATGATGAAATCAATCCATTATAAAAGGTCACATGATGAGTTTTGACATTAAAACACACTGAATATTTTATCAAGCCCAGATGTACAGTATCCTTCAAACAAAGTGTTCTACATTATTCTGTTGTTCCATTTTATTCTCTTTGGCACCGAAACATTGCAAGCTGTTTTGTGTTTATAACTATAACAACATGACAGGATGGAAATGTAACACCTCTGGTCTTTAAACGTTGCAATAAATACTTCCAGGAATCATATATGTGAAAAGAATCATGTGTCGCTCGGTGTATCAACTGGAGAACTGTCATGTGTAAACACAAAATATATGAGATGATTCGTTTTGATTTGCCATCATGTATCCATGTCATGACACTACAGGAGGCGGCGTTTCCTTACGGGATGTCTTCTGGTTTAAACATTACCTGTGACGAATCTAAGATATGAAAAGGAAAAAAGTGTTGGGATGGAAACATGGGTCAGTTTATTATGGTCTAATTCTTCGTGTGCACGTGACGTCATAGCTAATTATGCATGAGGCTTTGAACCGGAAGTGGGCCATGTTGGAGGATCTATACAAACTCATGCGGTGCACATTTACTATAGAAGATATGCTCGAGATTGTTATAATCAAGAATTCCTTTAGTTTCTTGGCTATGCCGACTGTTTGTGCTGTAATTTGATGCGGGCACAACTCTATTCAAGACAAGGGGACTTATATACTCTTTAGAATTCCAGCAATTATAAATAATCAAGGAGGAAAAATGAGAGAGTTGTCCACAGAGTGTAGAAGTCACTGGCTGTCCAACATAAACTGGGCTGATTGAAGTGATGAGAAAGCAAAAACCACACGAGCCTGCAGTGAACATTTTATTAATGGTAAGTGCTACGAACTAGTTATTAAAGAAAGGTCGCAATCTATAAGAAATATTGGATCATTTAATAGCCTGGTCATGCAGAAACTCTTCGTGATCATCGAGTGTGTGAGCTGACAATCAAAGGCTTCTACGATAATTTCATTTTAAAAAGAGCTGTATATAATTTTTGATGATGATGGTTTTATTTAGCTTTTTCTTTCCATTAGGGAAACCAGCTGATCTCAACAATTTTACAGATCCAGACTGGGCTCCGACACAAAATACAGGCCACAACAAAATCAAAGATGGTACTAAAGCAGTAGTTCGAAATGCGAGGCTTACAAAGCGCAGGACAAAACGCAAAACGATTGAAGAATCTTCCCAAACGATCACAGAGTCAATTGAACAAGATTCAGGTCAATCCACTTCCTCAAATACTGCAGCCTCCTCGCCCGGTGAGCGCTCTTTTATAACTAAATAGGTTATACAGTGTGTTAGATACCGATCTTTTGAAGCAGTCAAAATGATTGTTTGTAAAATAGATTTGAGAAATTACTTCTAAATGGAACTCTTGGAAGGGCCGTCCACGGAGTTAAAATGAGTCGAATAAGTTGTGTTATCGTTTGGAACACTGTTTACAGACACTATATGGTATATTGTATATCCTCCGACATGGCGGCGGTCAATGACGCGAGCAGTTTTGGTCCCATGGTTGCAAATGAAGAATACTGAGTTAATGATGAAATGATGTGAGAAAGAAAGAAAGAAAATTACAGATAATGTTAAAAGAAGACAGCAATAGAGAAAGGGAGAGAGCAAAAATGAAGGAAAGAGATTAAAGATGGACAGAATGACTGAGTAGAAGAGAGGAGGAGAGAACGAGAGATGAGTAAGATCTGTTCTTGTCTAATGGCAGTTGTGTAAGCGAACATAAACCCGTTATCTCTCACACACAGATCCCAATCTCACCGGGACCCCATTTAGCATACTCACCCCAACCACACACACACACACACACACACACACACACACACACACACACACACACACACACAAAAGGACCCCATTACCCTGTAAAACTGAATGTGTAGGAGGGTTAAGCTGGGCACAGGAAGATCCCCCCCCCCCACACACACACACACACATACACACACACTACTAATATATGCACATCTCAGAATCACTTTATCGCGCCCTTTAACAGCACTGAACATTTAATTGGATTTAATTTGTGATTAGAGGAACAAAATGTCCTGCCTCTCTGCTGTGTGTGTGTGTGTGTGTGTGTGTGTGTGTGTGTGTGTGTGTGTGTATTTAGAGACAATAACAAAGCACTGAGCTGCCAAGTTTATTACTTACTAGATTGCTATACTCAAAATATATACTGCAGAGAAACACAGTACTAGTCAAAAGTTTGTGCACCCCTACTCATTCATTGGTGTTTCTGTATTTTGTATTTTCTACATTGTAGAACAATACTGAAGACATCACAACTCTGAAATAACACATGGAATATATGTGGGATTATGTGGTAAACAAAAACAAAATGTGTTTAATATGTGAGATTCTGGGCGGCACGGTGGTGTAGTGGTTAGCGCTGTCGCCTCACAGCAAGAAGGTCCTGGGTTCGAGCCCCGGGGCCGGCGAGGGCCTTTCTGTGTGGAGTTTGCATGTTCTCCCCGTGTCCGCGTGGGTTTCCTCCGGGTGCTCCGGTTTCCCCCACAGTCCAAAGACATGCAGGTTAGGTTAACTGGTGACTCTAAAATTGACCGTAGGTGTGAATGTGAGTGTGAATGGTTGTCTGTGTCTATGTGTCAGCCCTGTGATGACCTGGCGACTTGTCCAGGGTGTACCCCGCCTTTCGCCCGTAGTCAGCTGGGATAGGCTCCAGCTTGCCTGCGACCCTGTAGAAGGATAAAGCGGCTAGAGATAATGTGATGTGATGTGATGTGAGATTCTTCAAAGTACGCAGCGTTTACCTTGATGACACTTTGTACACTATTGGCATTATCCTAACCAGCTTCATGAAGTAGTCACCTGTAATGCTTTTCAGTTAACAGGTGCCTCAACAAAAGTTAATTCATGGATGAGTTTCTTGCCTTCTTAATGCATTTGCAATAAAACAGTAAATAGCAAATAACAACAATACATGAAATAGCCCTATTCAACACCACAACTGTAGTAATGCATATTATGCCAAGAAACCGCTCAACTAAGTAAAGAGAAATGACATTCATCATCACTTTAAGACATGAAGTGAGTTTAATTAATAAAAATAAAGAAAAAAACATTGAATTAGAAGGTGTGTCCAAACTTTTGATTGGGACTATATATTGGCACCCCAATAACTGCCCTGCTCACCCCAACCTTTTCACAGACATATTTATTTCCAGTGCACCGCAGAGCACATGCATTAGGTAATGTGTGTATATGTATGTGAACATGTGTGTTTGTGTGTGTGTGTGGGGGGGGGGGGGGGGCCCTTCCACTAACTCAGCGTTCACCCTTCTCATTAACAGGGTCACTGGAAGGTGATGTTGACACTGAACATGGCTGTTAGTCCGAGGTGTTTTTAACATAAACACCAGTCTCCATCTTTTTCTTTCTCTCTGTCTTTCTCTCACACACACACACACACACACACACACACAGACACACACACACACACACAGACACACACACACACACACACACTTGTATTTTCTCACAGATACACCTGCAGCAGTGCCCAACTCATAGCCCATAGCCTGTGACCACTCTCTGAGTGCATTAAGTGTAGATTTGTGTGTGTGTGTGTGTGTGTGTGTGTGTGTGTGTGTGTGTGTGTGTGTGTGTACAGTGTGTTGAATACTATTGGTGTTGTCGGTAGCTCAGTGTGTGCAGGCAGTGTTGAGGGTATGTATATTATAACCTGAGGAACTCATGTATGATTGAATTCATACAAAAACACATAATACATCACACATTAGTTTTAGGTTGCGTCAGCTAGGCAGGCTGGTGTATTGACCATGTCACTGTGCTGCACTGCGCACGTACACACACACACACACACACACACACACACACAATCAGTTCTTTTAAAGTGATTAACCAGGAAATTTTGAAATTACAGGGTTATGAAACATGTTAAAGTTGTAACATCAGTCCCTTGGGCCATTTCCCCGGGTGTGGCCATACTGGATTAGCCAGATACATGGATGGATGTATTAGGAGATGAAAATGAGGCTGGTGCTGTGTGACGTAGGATTCTGCACATCTTCTTCATTCCATCCTGAATCTAAAACGTTTGTCCGAGTGTCTTCATCAAGTTAAGCAAGAAAACTTTACTCCTGGAAAAAGTAGCAAATTGTGCACTGAGCATTTTACAGAAGATTATTTTGTGAAGGACTTGTATGAAAAAAATCACTGGGAAGAAGCGAGACATGAAGCAGAAATGACAACTGAAGCCAGACGTGATCCCAACTTTGTTTCACCGCAAAACATCGACACTGGCACCACGACAACATACCGCCATATCACGCATCAAACAGATGGAAGATAAGCAGGGTTTTTTTAATAAACAGGCAATAAACTCATTACTACTTTATTTTGATTCCTTTTCTAATCCTGCATCGCTGTAATTTTTGTCGAGAAATGCAAAAAAATTGACCGAGAAGTCACGCTAATACATAATACAGGGTGTTTCAAAAAATTTGATATCATTTCACAATCTAATAACTTTGCCAATTCTCATTCAATTGACCTCAAATTTTAACAGCATGTGTGGAAACAGGCCAAAATTTTATGTTTAATGTTTTTTGTTTTTATCTTTTTAGGTATAGAAATGCCATTCACTGGAAAAGAAAAGGCGTTTTGTGTGTTAGAGTACGCTCAAACGCACTTGAACAAGACTGTGCAGCGTGCGTTTATGAGAGAATTCTCTAAAAATGCACCAACTGCGATGCAGATTTGGACATGGCACCAAAAGTTTAAAGAGGAAGGCTGTCTATGTGTGTGTGTGTGTGTGTCTCAGACGGCGCACATACTGAAAAATTGTGAAATCGTTCATGGAATCTACATACCTTTGAATTTCTCATTCAAATTTTGAGGAATAAATCTTATATTGCTCAACATTAAGCCTGTTCAGTTTCATTTGCCTAGACTATGTAGTGTCTGGGATATTTACATCTCAAATAATATCTTTTTTTTTAAACACTCTGTATTATACTATACTCTCAGACAGCATGCACTTGTACACCTTGCAGAAAATGACATCACGCACAATGTAGTTATGGCGGCCTTTCTGAGAAAAAATAGTCCCATCTATTTTCATCACTTTAGTGATTATATCGTTAAGAACAAATCCAAAATGCAGCTTTTTTTTAATAAAGGACAGACATAAAGACTGACTTTTAGCTCAGTTTGTTTATTTGTGAGATATTTTCTTTAAAGATAAGAAGAGAGATATGGTTGGATATTGCAGCGGCATGTCTCACCACACTCCTTCTGTCTGTGTCCATGTTCGCCAAAAATACTAAAAATACACTACAATAAAAATATAGTATATCACTATTACTGGTGTATAGATAATTCCTTTCTTCTTCTGGGTGCACACACACACACACACACACACACACACAGAGGTTACAGATAAGTGTTTAGCTCCTCAGGCCTGCCAATCCACATAATCCTCCAAACAGGCTGCATTTTCATTTCAAACAAAAGGCAAATCCACGTGCTGACACGTGACCTGATCAGCTTCACTTCTTCCCCTTTCCTCTGTCCCCGTCTTTCATTGTTCTGTGTGCTTTTTTCCTACTTCATGTTCCAACCACTTGTTCTGCCTCAAGTCATATTTCAGATTTAAATGATCAACTAATCTCACACAAAATACACACCATCTAATGAGCATGGGGAATTTAACTCAACTGCTGTAGACAGAAATTAAGTCTTGCTACTTGTCCACATTCTTATAAACTCGGTTTGTGATTTACAAATAACGTTTCATGAAGATGAGGTAGAAAGATATGATGGCGTATTAGAGCCTGTGGCAGCGGGGGCGTGGCCAAGCATTGGTCTGTGACCGGAGGGCGGAGTCAGGGAAGGTAAGTGGCAGAATCACTGCACCTGAGGTTGATTAATGTGTTTGTGTGTCTTCCCCAGTGACCGCGCCCTATTTAAGGACGAGAGCGAGAGCAGAGAGGGCTCTCTCCCCAACCAGACGACTGGAGTGTGTATGTGTATAGTTAAGGCTGAAAAGCTAAAATAAACGGGTTTTGTGAACTCAGTTCTGCCCTGCCGTCCTTCTGTGCTCCACCCACCCATCCGAACTGCTACAGTGGTGCCGAAACCCGGGACTTGGAGCGCCGAAGCAGATCAGCCCCATGGAGTCCTCCCCTTTCGCCGAGCTGGTCCACGCCCTCGCCACGGCCCAGCAAAGCCAGCACCAGGCACTAGTCGCCCTCCGGAAGGAACAGGAACAGTGGTTCGAGGCCCTGGTGCTGGCTCAGCAGGAAGAGCGACAGGCGTTCCGGCACCTCCTCGCGTCGGCGGGGTCCACCACCGCGGGGCCGTCCCCCTTCACCCTGATGAAGATGGGCTCGCAGGATGACCCCAAGGCCTTCCTCATGCTCTTTGAGCAGGTAGCAGAGATCTCGGGGTGGCCAGTGGAACAGCGCACGGCGCGCCTCCTCCCCCTGCTAACGGGAGAGGCGCAGCTGGCCGCGCTACAGCTTCCCACTGACCGCCGGCTGGCCTACGCGGACCTTTGCCGGGCCATCCTCCAGCGTGTGGGGCACACCCCCGAGCAACAACGGCAGCGCTTCTGTACTTTGTGCTTGGAGGAAGTCGGCCGGCCGTTCGCATTTGGCCAGCAACTCCGGGACGCCTGTGGGCGGTGGTTGAGGGCCAACAACCGCGATGCCGAGGGGATCATCGACCAGGTGGCACTGGAACAGTTCATCGCGCATCTACCAGCCGGAGCTGCAGAGTGGGTCCAGTGCCACCGCCCGGCGTCGCTGGATCAGGCAATCGAACTGGCGGAGGACCATTTGGCGGCTGTCCCGATGGCAGGACAGCAGACAATCTCTTCTCCCCTCTCCTCTCTCTCTCTCTCTCCCTCTCCTCCTGTGTCTCACCCTCGCCCCATTCCCCCACCGCGGAGGTGGGGGCCGGCCCCACCCCAGCCGGCCCGCCGCACCCGCAGTGCCCTCCTGTTTCTCACTTCTGTGTCTGTCTCTCCCCCCCCCTCAGGTGAGTGAGCCCCAGAGCACCAGTGCAGAGAGGAAGCCCGGGCCGGTTTGCTGGCACTGCGGGGAGCCAGGCCACCTCCAACAGCAGTGCTCGGTAATGGAGGTGGGCGCGGTGGTTCGGATCCCCGACTTGCCAGGAGCCGCCCTCGATCGGGCCGGAGCGTATGGCATACCGGTGAGTATCCAAGGGGATACACATCAGGAGTTGGTGGATTCTGGTTGTAATCAGACCTCAATCCACCAAAACCTGGTGCAAGACGAGGCATTGGGGGGAGCACAATTGGTGAAGGTGTTGTGTGTGCACGGGGATGTTCACAACTACCCTTTAGTGTCGGTCCACATTTTTTTCGAGGGGAAAAATTTATAGTGAAGGCGGCGGTTAATCCTCGCCTTACCCACTCGATAATTATGGGGACAGATTGGCCGGGATTTGGGGAATTAATGAGTCACCTAGTGAAGAGTGGGTCCTGCCGTAGTTTAATAAGGGGAGGTCCCGGTGTCGCGTTGGCAGGAGCAGCTGTCACAGAGCCGTCTATGTCAGCTCCATGTCAGAGTGAGGAGCCGCTGGCTCCTCCTTTCTCTATCGGGGAATCCCTCGCGGATTTTCCATTAGAGCAGTCGCGAGACAAGACTCTGCGGCATGCATTTGACCAAGTGAGAGTAATCGATGGTCAAATGCTCCAGCCAAACGCCACCCCATCCTTCCCTTACTTCGCAATTATGAAGGACAGATTATACCGAGTGACGCAGGACACTCAAACTAAAGAGCAAGTCACGCAGCTGTTGAATTGGTATTCCAGGCGGCTCACTTTAATCCCATGGCTGGACACTTAGGGCAGGATAAAACACTAGCCCGAATAATGGTCCGGTTCTATTGGCCAAGGATTCGCGGCAATGTCCGTAGGTGGTGTACAGCATGCCGCAAATGCCAGTTAGTAAATCCAGCAGCCATTCCAAAAGCACCTTTGCACTCTCTACCATTAATCGAGACCCCGTTCGAAAGAATTGGGATGGATCTCATCGGGCCATTAGATCGGTCAACACGAGGGTACCACTTTATATTAGTTCTGGTGGACTATGCAACGCGATACCCAGAAGCGGTGCCTCTTCGCAATATCTCGGTACACAGTATTGCGGAGGCACTCTTCCATGTTATCTCCCGAGTTGGAATCCCGAAAGAGATTCTGACTGACCAAGGCACCGGGTTTATGTCATGTACACTAAATGAACTGTATAGGTTGTTGGGTATTAAGCCGATCCACACCAGCGTGTATCACCCACAAACGGACAGTTTAGTTGAACGGTTCAATCACACCCTCAAGAATATAATTAAAAAATTCGTAAGTGAGGACACATGTAATTGGGATAAGTGGCTCGAACCCTTGTTGTTTTCAGTGCAAGAGGTCCCCCAAGCCTCCATGGGGTTCTCCCCATTTGAATTGTTATACGGGCGTAAACCGCGTGGCATTCTAGATGTGCTGCGGGAAAATTGGGAGGAGGGACCTTCACCAAGTAAAAATGAAATCCAATATGTTATTGACCTGCGCACAAAACTCCACACACTCACCCACCTAACGCAGGAGAATTTGCGGCAGGCCCAAGAACGACAAACCCGCCTGTATGACAAGGGTACGTGCCTCAGGGAGTTCGCACCGGGAGATAAAGTACTCATACTGTTGCCCACATCGAGCTCCAAATTAGTCGCTAAGTGGCAAGGACCCTTTGAGGTCACATGGCGAGTCGGGGACATTTACTATGAGGTAAGGCGAATGGACAGGGGTGGGGCGTTACAGGTTTACCACCTCAATCTGCTCAAACTCTGGAACGAGGAGGTCCCCGTGGCATTGGTGTTGGTGGTTCCGGAGAAGGCGGAGCTGGGGCCGGAGGTTCAAAAGGGAACATTGGCATCATGTACCTATCCGGTCCCCTGTGGAAACCACCTCTCCCTGACCCAACTTGCGGAGTTTGCCCAGTTGCAGACCGAGTTTTCGGACGTATTCTCACCCCTGCCCGGCTGCACCAACCTCATAGAGCACCACATTGAGATGCCCCCGGGGGTGGTAGTGCATAGTCGCCCTTACAAGCTACCCGACCACAAGAAAAAAGTAGTTCGGGAAGAACTCGAGGCCATGCTTAAAATGGCCATAGTCGAGGAGTCCCACAGTGACTGGAGCAGCCCGGTGGTCTTGGTACCCAAGGCCGATGGGTCAGTCCGGTTCTGTGTAGACTATAGGAACGTCAACGCGGTGTCTAAATTTGACGCGTACCCAATGCCTCGTATTGATGAGTTGCTCGATCGACTAGGCACGGCTCGCTTTTACTCGACACTGGATTTAACAAAGGGTTATTGGCAGATCCCCTTGACTCCATTATCCTGAGAAAAAACGGCCTTTTCCACTCCGTTCGGCTTACACCAGTTTGTCACACTTCCTTTTGGGCTGTTTGGGATGCCCGCTACATTTCAGCGGCTGATGGATAGGGTCCTCTGCCCCCACACCACCTATGCGGCCGCCTACCTTGACGATATCATTATCTATAGTAATGACTGGCCGAGGCACCTCCAACATCTGAGGGCTGTCCTTAGGTCCCTGAGGCGAGCGGGTCTCACAGCCAACCTGAAGAAGTGTGCGATTGGGTGGGTGGAAGTATGGTATCTGGGCTTCCACTTGGGCAATGGGCAGGTGCGTCCCCAAATTAACAAGACAGCGGCAATTGCGGCCTGCCCGAGGCCCAAGACCAAAAAGGGTGTGAGACAGTTCCTGGGGCTGGCTGGCTATTATCATAGGTTTATACCTAATTATTCAGACATCACCAGCCCACTGACTGATCTGACTAAAAAGGGAGCACCAGATCCAGTCCAGTGGACGAAGCAATGCCAGCAGGCTTTTTCTGAGGTAAAGGCTGCACTGTGTGGGGGGCCACTTTTACACTCCCCTGACTTTTCTCTCCCCTTTATGTTACAGACGGATGCATCAGACAGAGAGCTGGGGGCTGTTTTGTCCCCGGAGGTGGAGGGGGAGGACCGCCCAGTGTTGTATATCAGTAGGAAACTGTCGGTGCGTGAGGGGCGCTACAGCACCATTTAAAAGGAGTGCCTAGCGATCAAGTGGGCGGTCCTCACCCTCCGTTACTACCTGCTGGGGTGCCCTTTCACCCTCTGTTCGGACCACGCACCCCTCCAGTGGCTCCACCGCATGAAGGATGCCAACGCGCGGATCACCTGTTGGTATCTGGCACTCCAATCCTTCAACTTCAAGGCAATCCACAGGCCGGGGGCACAGATGGCCGTGGCGGACTTCCTCTCCCATCAAGGGGGGGGGGAGTCGGCTGCAGGCCGGACGGCCACCCGGCCTGAGTCGGGTGGTGGGGGTATGTGGCAGCGGGGGCGTGGCCAAGTATCGGTCTGTGACCGGAGGGCAGAGTCGGGGAAGGTAAGTGGCAGAATCACTGCACCTGAGGTTGATTAATGTGTTTGTGTGTCTTCCCCAGTGACCGCACCCTATTTAAGGAAGAGAGCAAGAGCGGAGAGGGCTCTCTCCCCAGCCAGACGTCTGGAGTGTGTACGTGACATCACGAGGTCACATGATATTTGTTTTTCTGCCATCTTGGACGGCATGGCCGCGCATAGAACTTAGACGAACCCGTTCTAATTATCAAGTGTGTGGGAGTAGATCTTTCGAGAATAGTTATATCTTGTTCAGCATTTGGTTTTACCAATAGACAGGGCCAAAAGGAGGGCCTGTCATTTTATAGATTCTCCGCAGATGAGGAGAGACGCGTAAAATGGGTGTCCACTGTGCGAAGAGAAAACTGGTACCCCAGTTCTACCAGCCAAATTTGTAGTGAACACTTCATATCAGGTAGGTGTAATCTTCTAATTCAATACTCCTAGTACATCTGTTAAGTTGATTTTCAGATTGAATGATAACTGCATAGTCAGTGATTTGTGATTTTTTTTTCAGACAAAAACATACATATTTACAACCCTGTCATTATCTGGAACTGAGTTTAGATTTCGAACATTCTTACGATAAAACGTCCTGCATAGTCTTTTTATGATAAACATCTTAATGCCACTTACCCGTGAGGTTATCAAGTAGACATTCTTCTTCGGAACCTTCCAGAGGTATAGTTGGGATACCCATCCCGCAACAAAATATTTATAAGCTTCCAGGCTCTTGTAAGCTTTGAGGGCTTTGCCAGTGTAACACGATTCATGATTAACAAGAAAATTGTAAATGTCGTGGTAGGCCAGATCGGGCAAATAGCCGGCACCGCAGCTCTGAATTTCCCTGAACAAGGATTGCGGCAAGTTGTACGGATCTGCAATCCCCAACCTGGAACACTTTTCCACGTAATGCTGCCTCACGTCACCTTCAAGATGCTGAACAAACTTAGACAAGTTATCGCGCGATGTAGATGGGGTATTTTCCGAATTTTCTTGGGGGATTACTCCCTGGTTCACCAAAACCCTTATGGAGAAACCATCAAGGATCGTGACGTTGCCCGGTATGGCGCAGCCGGGGCCCCACCCTGGAGCCAGGCCGGGGGTTGGGGCTCGTATGCAAGCGCTTGGTGGCCGGGCCTTTGCCCATGGGGCCCGGCCGGGCTCAGCCCGAAGAGGTGACGTGGGCCCAACCTCCTGTGGGTTCACCACCCACAGAGGTAGCAGTAGGGGACTGGTGCAGTGTGGATTGGGTGGCAGTCGAAGGCAGGGGCCTCGACGACCTGATCCCCGGACACAGCGGCTAGCTGTTGGGACATGGAATGTCACTTCGCTGGGGGGGAAAGAGCCTGAGCTTGTGCGGGAGGTTGAGAGGTATCGGCTAGTGATAGTCGGGCTCACCTCCACGCACAGCTTGGGCTCTGGAACCCAGCTCCTCGAGAGGGGTTGGACTCTCCACTTCTCTGGAGTCACCCATGGTGAGTGGCGGCGGGCTGGTGTGGGGTTGCTTATAGCTCCCCAGCTCAGCCGCCATGTGTTGGAGTTTACCCCAGTGAACAAGAGGGTCGCCTCTCTGCGCCTTCGGTTTGGGGAGAGGGCTCTTGCTGTTGTTTGTGCCTATGGGCCAAATAGCAGTATAGAGTATCCGGCCTTCTTGGAGTCCCTGGGAGAGGTACTGAGGGGTGCTCAGACTGGAGACTCCATTGTGTTACTGGGGGACTTCAATGCTCACGTGAGCAACGACAGTGACACCTGGAGGGGCGTGGTTGGGAGGAACGGCCTCCCCGATCTGAACCCAAGTGGTGTTTTGTTATTGGACTTCTGTGCTAGTCACGGTTTGTCCATAACGAACACCATGTTTGAGCATAGGGGTGTCCATAAGTGCACGTGGCACCAGGACACCTTAGGTCGGAGGTCGATGATCGACTTTGTAGTCATTTCATCTGATCTCCGGCCCTATGTCTTGGACACTCGGGTGAAGAGAGGGGCTGAGCTGTCAACTGATCACCACCTGGTGGTGAGTTGGATCCGCTGGCAGAGGAGGAAGCTGGACAGACCTGGCAGGCCCAAACGTATGGTGAGGGTCTGTTGGGAACGTCTGGCCGAGCACTCTGTTGGGGAGGTCTTTAACTCCTACCTCCGGGAGAGCTTTTCCCAGCTTCCGAGGGAGGCGGGGGACATTGAGTCTGAGTGGACCATGTTCTCTACCTCCATTGTGGACGCAGCTGTTCGGAGCTGTGGCCGCAAGGTCTCTGGTGCCTGTCGTGGCGGCAATCCCCAAACCCGGTGGTGGACACCGGAAGTAAGGGATGCCGTCAAGCTGAAGAAGGAGTCCTATCGGGCCATGTTGACCTCCGGGACCCCTGAGGCAGCTGACGGGTATCGGCAGGCCAGGCGTGCTGCAGCTCGGGCAGTTGCGGAGGCAAAAACTCGGAACTGGGAGGAGTTTGGGGAGGCCATGGAGAAGGACTATTGGTCGGCCTCGAAGAAATTCTGGCAAACCATCTGGCACCTCAGGAGGGGGAAGCAGTACTCTGCCAACACTATTTACAGTGCGGGTGGGGAGCTGTTGACCTCGACTGGGGACATTGTCGGGCGGTGGAAGGAATACTTTGAGGATCTCCTCAATCCCACCATCATGTCTTCCATTGAGGAGACTGAGGCTGATGACTCAGAGGTGGACTCATCCATTACCCAAGCCGAAGTCACTGAGGTGGTTTGCAAGCTCCTCGGTGGCAAGGCCCGGGGGTGGATGAGATCCGCCCTGAGTATCTCAAGTCTCTGGATGTTGTGGGGCTGTCTTGGTTGACATGCCTCTGCAACATCGCGTGGCGGTCGGGGACAGTGCCTCTGGAATGGCAGACTGGGGTGGTGGTCCCTCTTTTTAAGAAAGGGGACCGGAGAGTGTGCTCCAATTATAGGGGAATCACACTTCTCAGCCTCCCGGGGAAAGTTTACTCTAGGGTACTGGAGAGGAGAATTCGACCAATAGTCGAACCTCGGATCCAGGAGGAACAATGCGGTTTTCGTCCTGGTCGCAGAACACTGGACCAGCTCTATACCCTTCATAGGGTGCTCGAGGGTTCATGGGAGTTTGCCCAACCAGTCCACATGTGCTTTGTGGATCTGGAGAAGGCATTCGACCATGTCCCCCGTGGTATTCTGTGGGGAGTGCTTCGGGAGTATGGGGTTCGGGGCTCTTTGCTAAGGGCTGTCCGGTCCCTGTACGAATGGAGCAGGAGTCTGGTTCGCATTGCCGGCAGTAAGTCAGACCTGTTCCCAGTGCATGTTGGACTCCAGCAGGGCTGCCCTTTGTCACCGATTCTGTTCATAATTTTTATGGACAGAATTTCTAGGTGCAGCCAGGGGCCAGAAGGAATCCTGTTTGGGAACCACAGGATTTCATCTCTGCTTTTTGCGGATGATGTTGTCCTGTTGGCTTCTTCAAGCCAGGACCTCCAGCATGCACTTGGGCGGTTTGCAGTCGAGTGTGAAGCGGCTGGGATGAGAATCAGCACCTCCAAGTCCGAGGCCATGGTTCTCGACCGGAAAAGGGTGGCTTGCCCTCTCCAGGTTGGTGGAGAAGTCCTGCCTCAAGTGGAGGAGTTTAAGTATCTCGGGATCTTGTTCACGAGTGAGGGAAGGATGGAGTGTGAGATCGACAGGCTGATCGGTGCAGCCTCCGCAGTGATGCGGTCGCTTTACCAGTCCGTCGTGGTGAAGAAGGAGCTGAGCCAAAAGGCGAAGCTCTCAATTTACCGGTCGATCTATGTTCCGACTCTCACCTATGGTCATGAGCTTTGGGTAATGACCGAAAGAACAAGATCGCGGATACAAGCGGCCGAAATTAGTTTCCTTCGCAGGGTGGCTGGGCGCTCCCTTAGAGATAGGGTGAGAAGCACAGTCACTCAGGAGGAGCTCGGAGTAGAGCCGCTGCTCCTCCACATCGAGAGGAACCAGCTGAGGTGGCTCGGGCATCTTTTTCGGATGCCTCCTGGACGCCTCCCTGGGGAGGTGTTCCAGGCATGTCCCCCCGGGAGGAGGCCCCGAGGAAGACCCAGGACACGCTGGAGGGACTATGCCTCTTGGCTGGCCTGGGAACGCCTCGGTGTTCTTCCCGAGGAGATGACCGAGGTGTCTGGGGAGAGGGAAGTTTGGGCTTCCATGCTTAGACTGCTGCCTCCGCGACCCGGTCCCGGATAAAGCGGAAGAAGACGAGACGAGACGAGATTACTCCCTGGATCCATTACGCTCGCGCAAGGTAAACAATCCTGAAGCCGTCCAATATGGCGGAGTAAACACGGACGGGTCATGTGACTGCACATCCTCTATAGATAAGGCTGAAAAGCTAAAATAAACGGGTTTTGTGAACTCAGTTCTGGCCTGCCATCCTTCTGTGCTCCACCCACCCATCTGAACTGCTACAGGGCCATTGTAGGAAAAAAATAAAAATGACAGAGCTGGGTTTTGGCGGATGGTAATATTCCAAGAAAAAAATCAGAACTTCTGAGATTAAAGTTGTAAATTTATGAGAACAAACAAGAATATTCGCTGAGATTGTGGTCATATATTTGCAAGAAAAAAAATCACAATTTTTTGAGAAAAAAGGTCGCAAATTTGCAAGAAACAAAACTCAGTAAAATAGTGGGGCTTTTTTTTCTTTTTTTTTTAAATCAAGGAACCACGTTGCTTGAGTTTCTAAGGTTGGATCAATGTCACGACACCACAGACGCCACGGCTGAGCCGAGTGTTACAGGAAATGCAAGCTTTCCTCCTCGATCATGCAATATAAAATATTATTAGACATACGGGCCACTTTTTCCATGGAATAAAAACGTGTTGTATTCCCTTCTAGTGGGTTTATTGATGGCATGCAATATTGTTATCATATCACTCATCCTCCATGTATTACGCCACTCTCCCCAGTGGAGAATGAGCGTGCAATATTGTTATAATATTGCACATTGTCAAGACAACATTTAAATAGCATAGCGGTAGAGGTGGGCGTGGTCATCAGTACAACCTAAAATTATTTATTATCCTATATATCGATCTGCTTTAACTAGCATAGTGGTAGAGGTGGGCGTGGTCATCAGTACAAACTAAAATTGTTTATTATCATGTATATTGATCTTATTTAACTAGCATAGTGGCCGAGGTGGGCATGGTCATCAGTACAACCTAAAATTGTTTATCGTACTGTGTATTGATTTTATTTAAATAGCATAGTGGTACAAGTGGGCATGGCCATTAATACTAGCTAAAATTGTTTATTGTACTGTATATCAAGCTTATTTAACTAGTATAGTTGTAGAGGTGGGTGTGGCCATTAATACTAGCTAAAATTGTTTATTGTACTGTATATCAAGCTTATTTAACTAGTATAGTTGTAGAGGTGGGTGTGGCCATTAATACTAGCTAAAATTGTTTTTTTGTACTGTATATCGATCTTATTTAATTAGCATAGTTGTCGAGGTGGCGGCATGGTGGTGTAGTGGTTAGCGCTGTCGCCTCACAGCAAGAAGGTCCGGGTTCGAGCCCTGTGACCGGCGAGGGCCTTTCTGTGCGGAGTTTGCATGTTCTCCCCGTGTCCACGTGGGCTTCCTCCGGGTGCTCCGGTTTCCCCCACAGTCCAAAGACATGCAGGTTAGGTTAACTGGTGACTCTAAATTGACCGTAGGTGTGAATGTGAGTGTGAATGGTTGTCTGTGTCTATGTGTCAGCCCTGTGATGACCTGGCAACTTGTCCAGGGTGTACCCCGCCTTTCGCCCGTAGTCAGCTGGGATAGGCTCCAGCTTGCCTGCGACCCTGTAGAGCAGGATAAAGCGGCTAGAGATGATGAGATGAGATGAGATGAGTTGTCAAGGTCATCTCGGTTCAGTTACATCGGTGCAGAACGTGGCATATGAAGCATTCATGTGAATGGTTGATATGTTGCTATGCAATGTATGTTTGTGACAAAACGTATAAAATGTGGTACAAATTAGTTGCATGCATTTTTTTTTTCCTGTGAGACTGAGTTGAATCTTCCACAGTGATCACAGTGTTACAATACTTCCTCCAAAGTGCCAGAGTGGACATTTCAGCATCTATCAGCAAGCTGCTGTTCTCTGTAGACAACACCCACATGGAGAAAGGCTCACAGACAGGCAGAGACATATAGGCAGACATGACTGTCAGTATGGCCATTAGGTGTGTCCACTCCCGTCTCAGCATGCTTGAAGGCCCTTGTTGTTATTTGGGGTCCTGCGTTGTGACCCTCGGCTCCAGCCTGCTCCATTAGAATAATTACAGACAATTACAGCACACCATCATCTGGGGCTTGGGTTACACACACACACACAGGAAACAGGCAACAATCATTCATTATAAGCATTTTGGAGTATCTTCAGAATGTGTAGGCACTTACATAAATACAAGATAGAACTAAATGGTACCTTTTTGTAATACCTTTCAATACAAGCTATTTCTATGAACACCTTCAAACTCACACACACATGATCTCTCACTATTATAAACTATGAAAGTTACACACATACTTGGACAGGGTTGGACAGAATGCTTAAAATTCATTGATGGCTGTGTAGTGAGTATTGAGTGGACAGAGGTGAATAGAAATCATAAACAAATTTAAGGAACATATGAGCCGATAGTAAACGGGTCTTTTTTTTCTGACCAAGGTGTTATAAAATTGTGCTTGTGTGTATGAGTTAGTGTGTGTGTGTGTGTGTGTGTGTGTGTGCGTGCACGCAGGGGTTCAATCACTTCCAGTTCGATAGTGAGTGTTATCTCTCGAGGTTGTGTGCAGGGGACAGATTTAAAAATCTTTGGCTGGTCCAGAGAGAGAGAGAGAGAGAGACAGAACAAGTATGTGCATGTTGTACCAGAAGAAGAGAGGATGTGTGTTAACAAAGTGTGATAAGGCCACAAAGACTCTTCTCCCACAGGGGGTCACAAGATAAATCAGCTCTAACAAATATCAATACTGCAAGAAGGCAGCAGCTGTGCAGAGTTTTTTATACACATACACAAGAGAGAGAGAAAGAGAGGAAATTTTTTTTTGCAACAGTAGCTCCTGACTATCAGTATCACTCAAGATTATCAATATCACAGACACCTAAAAGTGATCAGACTGAAAATTGAGAGAAATCAATACTGCAAGCTGGTTCTACAAGCACACACACACACACACACACACACACACACACACACACACACACACACACACACACACACAGGGCTAGTTGATGTACTTTCCAGCATTATGTTCTTGTATCTCAGTGCTCTGGTTCCTGATAAGTTAGAAGAAGAAGACGATGACGACTTTGCTTTATCACACGTACATTCAAGCACAGACTTAACCACAGTAAAATGTCTCCTCTGCATTTAACCCATCTGAAGCAGTGAACACATACATGTATACACAAGTGAGCAATGAGCACACACACATACCCAGAGCAGTGGGCAGCTATGCTACAGTGCCCGGGGAGCAGTTGTAGTTTAGGTGCCTTGCTCAAGGGCACTTCAGCCCAACCTCAGGCCATGGCTGCTCCATGTTAACCTAACCACATGTCTTTGGACTGTGGGGGAAACCGGAGCACCCAGAAGAAACCCACACAGGCATGGAGAGAACATGCAAACTCCACATAGAAAGGCCCCCGTCAGCCACTGGGCTTGAACCCAGACCCTTCTTGCTGTGAGGCGACAATGCTAACCACTACACCACTGTGCCGCCCATAACACGCCTATAACCATGACACATAACAAGCTCTGTGACAGCACCTGAGGCATCATTTGATTTCAAAGTACAGATGTAAATATGAGCAAAAGTTGGCTAAAATGCATATCGGTTGATGTGATCTGAAGCTATCGTGCCATCAGCCACTTCACAAGCGCTGATAATTTGCATTTTGGCTCATGGGTCATGTATGCCATGAAATAACTTGATCACATGATCAGTGTCCTGGCTGTATATTTTTCCTCTATGACAGACTTTTTAACGCACACTGTACTTTCATCAGTCCCGGATACTGTAATTGTTTGACTATAAAATATTTTGAAAACTTGACTTATGAATGTGTAATATTAAACCAACTTTAGCCTACTCCAATTATTTTCAGGCTACACAGAATACTGAGACATTACTACCTGCCTGATTGTGTTTGCAGAGAGGAGAATTTGCATGAGCCCAGTAAGTCTAATTACTGTACGAGTACATGTTATGAAAATCACAAACATTACACATGAAGCAGGCTATGCTCGATGTGTTTAAAAAAAGAGTTGAAATTTTTTATTATATCCATCCATTCATTATCTATGTGGCTGATCAATTATGTGTCATGGTGAAGCTGGAGCCAATCCCAGCTGACTTCAGGTGAGAGGCGGGGTACAACCAGGACAGGTCGTTAATCAGTCATGGCGCTAACACAGAGAGATGGACAGCCATTCATACATGCACACACACCTATGAGTAGCCAGTTGACCAGACACGAGGAAAACGTGCAAACTCCATGCTTGCTGCAAGGTGACAGTGCTAACCACTGCACCACCGTGCTGCCAGAGTTATTGAAACAGCGTAGTGGTAGAAGTGGGCGTGGTTAAGATATGCTGGTGCAGAATGCGGCATAAACAGCATTTGAGTAAAAGTTTGATATTTTGATATGCAGTGTTTGCTTGTGGTAGAACATTGGCATTCTGAGTGTGGAAGGTGCTGCAAATATGTTGAATGCAAAGTTGTTGGGTTTTTTTTCCCTTGTGGGAATGGGTTGCACACACACACACACACACACACACACACACACACACACACACACACACCTATCTGCAAAAATAACCCCTATTGCTAGATCATTATCAACATCATAAATTATGAAAAGTGATCATTCTGAGTTGAGTTAAAACTGAAACCTGCATGGTGTGGTGATGCCTCAGAGTACATTTTGTAATTATTACTCCCCTATAACAGTGGGAGATCTCTGAGGCCAAAGAACAAAGTTGAAGTGAAGTGAAGGCTGTGGACCAGCTACAACACATTCAGATGAATTTCTCCTCGATATTAGGTGACCATTTTTCTATCCAGTGGCCATAGTGTAAATCTTAGAAGCAGGTCTGGGACCAAAAGGTCACTGGTTTGTTTCCTTGGACCAGCAGGAAAAATGTGTGGGTGGGGGGAATGAAGGAACAGCACTTTCCCTTCCCTTTACACCAGAGGCGAACCGTCAGAGCCTTCTAGGCCTTTAGAGAAAGCCCAAACATATCAGCGTTTCAAATATTATATTTAATTTCTTTAATTCTGTTCATAATTTCAGGATAATTATTCTCTTCTAATTCTAATTTGGCCTCATTTTCTATCAAATTTGCTTCAGAAATGAAAGCGTTACTATCCTGAAAACATTAAAATCGAGTTATCCGATGAGATTTTGTTGTTTGTTGTCTCTAGGCTGAGAAGAGTTTAGAGCTGGCTCACTCATTGGTTAGGACTTCATTGCCAGGACAGAAGGCCATGGCAGTGTACGTTTATATAGGAAGTGACAGATGAATTAACCAATCAGATTTTGATTTATAGTGGGAGGGACCAAAAATGTATCACCCTCAGCCTTCTCGAAGGCCAACACGAGCTTAACTATGACTCTGCACCATCAGCACAGCAGTGGTCACCTTCCAGCCAATGTAGCGTTCATCAGTAGTGTTAGCGAATGCTAATAAAGCAGTCAAGCTAGTGCTATCAAGAGCAAGTAGTACAGGCTAACAACCAAGAAACTAAGATTTCTGTCTCCAGACTCTTCTTCCACACAGCTCGCTACAGTATTTTTCACTTATACGTAAGTATTCATTTCCCTATATAATTTACTTCATTACTTTTAAAATCAACATCAACAACTACACACAATGGTGCGACATGGCAGCCTGCTGCTAACCCCTTGCAAAATCATTTGCCCTGTTGCGTTTTTGGTGTCTGGCTAAGTTTTGGCTGAGCTCAAGTCCCAGCTCTAATAGTAACAAATCGCCACTGCTCTACATCCATGGTCGAATTGGCCTTGAGCAAACCACCTAACCCCCAACTGCTCCCTGGGCGCTGTTCACTTCTGAACGTAATAATCCTCAAGGCTCAATGGGTTAAATGCAAGTTAAATGCAGAGAAAGAGGGACAAATGTGCTTCTTCAAAAACCTGCTTCTCACTGATCGTGCTTATATTTGTAGGGGTTTTTTTTCTTCTGTGTGATTAAAAGTGTGTTTAATTTTGAAATGTCTGTCAACATTGGTTTCAAACAACTCATCAAGTGCACTAGTGCTAGAAAAACAGAAAGTAATGATAAAGAAGAGCGCTTCCACATGCTTTTGCTCTTATACAGTCCACTTCAGGTTTAATAAATCCCATTGATTAGGTAGAAACTTCTCAAGTTGTATGTTCATTAAGCCAAACACAATATTTTGAATGGCGGCATGGTGGTGCAGTTAGCACTGCCGCCACACAGCAAGAAGGTTCTGGGTTCGAGCCTAGTGGCTGATGAGGGCATTTCTGTGTGAAGTTTGCATGTTCTCCCCGTGTCTGTGTGGGTTTGCTCCAGTTTCCCCCACAGTCCAAAGACATGCAGGTTAGGCTAATTGGTGGCTCTAAATTGACCATACATCTAAATTGAAGCGGCTATGGAAAATGGATGAATGGACAGTATTTTGATCATGTGAAAGAAACAATCCTTATCTAAGCATGCATTTATCTCAGCAGATGTTGCATTGGTAGGATTGCATTCAATTTCATTGTACAATGTGCAAAGACAATAAATATATATTCTATTCTATATTCTGTTCTATTTTTTTCCATGTTGTTTCAGGATGTTATAATGTTAGCGTGCATTTTTACTATAATGAGAAATAAGCAAAAGTTTCACATTTGTACTGAAATAAAAAACTACTACTATTACAAATAATAATAATAATAATAATAATAATAATAATAATAGGGTTTGTGTTTGTGTTAAGTATCTGTACAATTCCTCTCCCATTCCTGATTTGGTTGTTCTTTGCACACACACACACAGCCAAACATCCTTATCTAACACTTCCATTCATCCAGTACCTGAACTCGTGTGACTAACACCTAATATTGCCTGGCCTTGACAGCTCCGTCTGGCACACACTCACATGCTTACACACTCGTCTGATACGACAGGATGGAATGTATTGGAATGCCCCCATTTTGTTTTTTGTCTATGACAAGGTGTCCATTCCTTTATTGTCTGTGTCCACATGTTCAATGAGTAAGGCAGGAAGACAGACATCAGACTGTACCTTGCTTTAGTTTGCACAAATTCATGCACAGAGTGAGTCCAAGCACTGTGACACGTATATAATTAAATACATTTTAGGGAAAAGGATGACACATGATAGACTTCTCTTGTATTTTAATAAAACAGGGGTATGAATGGACTGATGGAATTTCATTCTTTCCTGTTTCACCCATAGCACATCTCTCTATGTATTCCTGTCAGTTCGCTTCTATTGTAAGGGGCTTAGTGGAATGATGAAACAAGGTATAAAGCATGTGGAAATTAAGGAATTAAATTGAAACAAAAATGAAATCAAATAATATCTATTATTATAAACAACAACACAGAAGAAGAAGAAGAAGAAGAAGAAGAAGAAGATCATCATCATCCAAAGCCTGTTTTCAAATCTCCACATGACATCAACAAGCTCAAAATCTTCATTTTTACCTCTACCAACTTTGTTAGAGGTTTTGTATTCGCCTCTGTTTGTTTGCTTGTTTGTTTGTTCCCAATTTAACTCAAAAAGTAGAGAACATATTTGGGCCATGGGCCAAGGAACAATTAAATTTTGATGCAAATCCAAAAATGTGGTTTTTTTCGGTGGTATGCACTCCACTGAGTGCCCTTCTAGTTAGACCATTTTATAAAACAGAACCAACAGATCTTCTCGCTTTGATCCCCGATTCCACATTCAGACCATGGTACACTGAGTCTAAGAGGCAGAATTATGATACTGAAGTTTTTAAACAGTGTTATGAATTGTAGTAAGTCATCCTGTGGCCTATACCAGAAAATCTACTGAAGACCTGAATGTGCTTACAGTGTGTGGACACACGACATACAGTAGATTACACTGAAGGAAATATGCGTACATTGGATTCTTCTCCAGTCCTTTAAGAAACCAGCCCTTTGAGGCACCAGACTTAGTCTGAATTTGAAAGAACATCTTTAAAATTTGTGACTGAGCTACAAAATCAGAACAGAACCTGATTAAGTTTGGTCTGGAATTAAGTTGTGGATGGGGTTAAATGTGTTTCGAGAAAACATGGCTACTTTTACTGTGATTTTCTGTCATTAGATAACAAACCACAGTTTATTAAACATTAAAAATGGCCTGCTGGTTCAAGAAGCCCCTGTGATGATCTGGTGAGTTGTCCAGGGTGTACCCCGCCTTTCGCCCATAGTCAGCTGGGATAGGCTCCAGCTTGCCCACGACCCTGCATAGGCTAAGTGGTTACGGATAATGGATAGATGAATGGTTAGAGAAGCAGCTATGGGATCAAAAGGTTGCTGGTTCAATTCCCTGGACCAGCAGGAATGGCTGAAGTGCCCTTGAGCAAGTCACTTAACCCCCAACTTCTCCCCAGGCTGCTCTGGGAATGTTGTATGTCACTCTGGATAAGAGTGTCTACTAAATGTAATTATGTCTGCCATTAATGTAATATAATGTAAAATATAGCTGTATCTATGGAAAAAGGGGTTTGTGTGTGAGAGAGAGAGTTTGTTTGTTTTGTCACGAGAGAGATTTGGGTGTCACTACAAGAGGCTACCCAGAGGCAGAACCAACATTTGTAAGCCTTTTGTAAGTACAAGGGCTACACTTAGTGAAAATACTCTGTATCTTTGTGTGTGAGCTTGTATCCCTGAATGTATGCGTAAGCATGGATTTTAAAAATGAAAGCATTTTGTCTCATTCAGTTAACTGGACAGTTAGGAAAGAGGAGTTGGCAGTGTTCCAGTATTTCAGTGCTTCTGTAAACGTGCACACTCACTTGCAGGGATTTACACATTTTTCTCCCTTGTCTGAAGATTTGTACTGGAGCCACAATACCAATATACACAATAGGGCCAAAAGTATATGGACACCCAACCAACATCCCATTACAAAACAGCAGGAATTAATATTAACTTGTTTCCTCTTTGTTGTTATAATATTTAACAGTTATTCCATGAAATCGAGTTGTACATGAGCTGATAGCCGATGAGGCATGTAGTCCCAGTTAGCTAAAAGCCATGTATGACGAGATTGAGCGGAATAACTGTTTTATTCTATCCATATTCACTGGATTTTGAGAAACAGAGCATTTTTATTTTCATTTCTTGCAAATTTGGTAAATAAAAACTTTATACAAAACATCCAACAAAATTATTTCTGCTTAAAATGTAAACAAACCTGCGAAATGACAGTAGCAATTTGTGAAAAATGCTATAATTATAATAGTTCTTGAAAAATAAAAAAAAAGCTACATTCTTACCATCAAATGATTTCTTTTTTTTTTTTTTTGGGGGGGGGTGGAGTTGTTTTTGTGTAGAGTTTTTATTTCATGCTAGGTTGGTTCAGTAACACGTTCCGTTCCGTTTTTGGCAATTGGCAAACCAACCTAAAGGTGCATTACTGTCACCAACTGGGCTGGAGTGTGGAACAGGAGATACTGGGAGGAAAAAAATATATATTCTTTTAGATATTTCTGTTTCTTTTAAATACTTGACAACAAAGTGATGTACCTGACTTGATGCGCTCCAAAGTTTTGTTTTTCTCTGCTTATGGTATATGAACTGATATCCTAGCAGTAGAGTAGCCAATCAGAGTGTGATTGCTCATATCCAGTGAATGTGGATATAATATAATATAATATAATATAATATAATATAATATAATATAATATAATATAATATAATATAATATCTCATCTCATTATCTCTAGTCACTTTATCCTGTTCTACAGGGTCACAGGCAAGCTGGAGCCTATCCCAGCTGACTACGGGCAAAAACTGGGGTACACCCTGGACAAATCACCAGGTCATCACAGGGCTGACACATAGACCCAGACAACCATTTACACTCACACCTACTGTCAATTTAGAGTCACCAGTTAACCTAACCTGCATGTCTTTGGACTGTGGGGGAAACCGGAGCACAGAAAGGCCCTCACCGGCCACGGGGCTCGAATCTGGACCTTCTTGCTGTGAGGCGACAGCGCTAACAACTACACCACTGTGCCGCCCTGTAATATAATATAATGGGGCAGCACGGTGGTGTAGTGGTTAGCGCTGTCGCCTCACAGCAAGAAGGTCCTGGGTTCGAGCCCCGGGGCCAGCGAGGGCCTTTCTGTGCGGAGTTTGCATGTTCTCCCCGTGTCCGCGTGGGTTTCCTCCAGGTGCTCCGGTTTCCCCCACAGTCCAAAGACATGCAGGTTAGGTTAACTGGTGACTCTAAATTGACCGTAGGTGTGAATGTGAGTGTGAATGGTTGTCTGTGTCTATGTGTCAGCCCTGTGATGACCTGGCGACTTGTCCAGGGTGTACCCCGCCTTTCGCCCGTAGTCAGCTGGGATAGGCTCCAGCTTGCCTGCGACCCTGTAGAAGGATAAAGCGGCTAGAGATAATGAGAATGAGAATATAATATAATATTAATATATAGAGGATATTACAGGGTTACCCAAAAATATGAAGTTTATCTTTGCGTGGTGAATGTCCATATCACAAGTGAGTGAAGCGAATGTTATTTTTCAACATGAGAAGACAAACTTCATATCTTCACGTGACCATGTAATGTTCTTTATATTATATGGACACATCCACACAAAAAAATACGCAAGTTAATGAAAAGAATTTTAACTTTGAACCGGTTCGCCATTTTGACAATGCACATCCAGTCAGCAGGAAAACACTGGAGGAAATGTCATTGGAGTGAAATATCACATATCATTATACATACAGGACACTTTTTCAGGGGAATAAAAACATTTATATTTTTGTGGTCCGGTTTCCATCAAATCCTGCACTCTGATTGACTGGCGAGAGGGTCCGTATCCCATCATACGGACCCCAGTTACGGACCCCGGTTATGGACCTCTGGCGAGTCACTCGTTCACAACAACAAAAAACATAGTAGCATTTTTTGTCAACATTTATCTTTTTTTATAAGATTTATTTATAAGATTATCAAAAATCTTATACATTTTTGCCAGCATTTCTCAGGAGAATAGCATTAATTTTACAGCATGGATAGCGATAACGACAGTGTTCACAGTGAAAGCTAGTTTTACTACCCGGAGGAAGAAGAAATAAAAGACAACTTCAGGAGAAAGCTAAAAACCTCTAACTGTTGCTAACACCAAGCAAAAACATGGCTGAATCCTGATTGACTCTATTTTGTATAAATAGGGGACTACATAGGCAGCAAAATGTAGTTTTTTTTCCTGCCATGGAAGTGCACTTGTATACCGAGGAGGAAGCAATTTGCATTACAGCCGTGAATGAGGATTCAAAATGGTGGCTCGCCTTGGCTCGGTTTTCCCTTTTGGGCGCTTTCGTTTTCTGTTAGAATTTGGTAAAGAAAAAAATATATATTATTTACCAGCTTAAGGTTGGTCCATATGGTGAAATACTGTCACCTCGGCCTTGAATACTGACCTCAGCCCAGAGAGCCTTGGTCAGTACTTTCAAGACCTCGGTCATGGTATTTCACGATACGGACCTCCCAGCTGGTAAATAACATGTATTCTGTTCCCTTCTAGCGGGTTTCATTCATTTGGTTTGATAGCATGCAATATTGTTAACATCCAGAGTCTTGCAAAAGTATTCATCCCCCTTGGTGTTTGTCCTGTTTTGTCACATTACAAGCTGGAATGAAAATGGATTTTTGGAGGGTTAGCACCATTTGATTTGCACAACCTGCCTACCACTTTAAAGGTGAAAATTGTTGTTTTATTGTGACACAAACAATAATTAAGATTAAAAAACAGAACTCTGGAGTGTGCATAGGTTTTCACACACACCCTCCCCCAAAGTCAATACTTTGTAGAGCCATCTTTTACTTCAATTACAGCTGCAAGCCTCTTGGGGTATGTCTCTATTAGCTCAGCACATCTAGCTACTGGGATTTTTACCCATTCCTCAAGGCAAAACTGCTCCAACTCCTTCAAGTTAAACAGGTTGCGTTGGTGTACAGCAGTCTTCAAGTTATGCCACAGATTCCCAATTGGATTGAGGTCTGGGCTTTGATTAGGCCATCCCAAGACATTCAAATGTTTCCCTTTAAACCACTCCAGTGTAGCTTTAACAGTATGTTTATGGTCATTGTCCTGCTAGACAATGAACCTTCATCCCAGTCTCAAACCTCTGGCCGACCCAAACAGGTTTTCCTCCAGAATTGCCCTGTATTTAGTACCATTCATCTTTCCTTCAGTCCTGACCAGCTTTCCTGTCCCTGCAGATGAAAAACATCCCCACAGCATGATGCTGCCACCACCGTGCTTCACTGTAGGAATGGTGTTCTCAGAGTGATGGGTTTGCGCCACACATGGCATTTCTCATGATGGCCAAAAAGATCAATTTTAGTCTCATTTGACCAGAGAATCGTCTTCCACATGTTTGGAGAGTCTGCCACATGCTGTTGGGCAAACTCCAAATGTGTTTTCTTAAGCAATGGCTTTTTTTTTGGCCACTCTTCCATAAAGCCCTGCTTTGTGGAGTGTACAGCTTAAAGTTGTCCTATGGACAGATACTCCCATTTCCTCTGTGGATCTTTGCAGCTCCTTCAGTTTTATCTTTGATGTCTTTGTTGCATTGCTGATTAATGCCCTCCTTGCCCGGTCTGTGAAGTTTGGTGGGTGGCCTTCTCTTTCCAGGTTTGTAGTGGTGACATATTCTTTCCATTTTGCTATCATGGCTTTAATGGTGCTCCCTGGGATATTCAAAGTTTGGGATTTTTTTTTTATAACCCAACCCTGATCTATACTGTACTTCTCCACAACTTTGTCTCTGACCTGTTTGGAGGCTCCTTAGTTCTCATGTTACTTGCTTAGTAGTGTTGCAGAGTCAGGGTCCTTCCAGAACAGGTTGATTTATACAGACATCATGTGACAGATCATGTGACACTTTGATTGCACACAGGTGGATCTTAATCAACGAATTATGTGACTTATGAAGTGAATTGGTTGGAGCAGCTCTTATTTAGGGGATTGATAAGAAAGGGGGTGAATACCTATGCACACTCCAGATTTCTGTTTTTTTCATCTTAATTATTGTTTGTGTCACAATAAAACAACAATTTGCATGTTTACAGTGGTAGGCATGTTGTGTAAATCAAATTGTGCTAATCCCCAAAAAATCCATTTTAATTCCAGTTTGTAATGTGACAAAACAGGACAAACACCAAGGGGGATGAATATTTTTGCAAGACACTGTATCACTTATCCTATGTTTATTACATCACTCTATCCAATGGAGAATGAAAGTTGAATATGCTTTATGACATTGCATGGTTGTCAAGACAACATGATGTCACATGTCGGAGCTGATGCAAATATCCAATGAAAGTTTTCTGCTGTGCACACATACAAGCATTTCTTTGTTTGCCAGCAGCACCTGCAGTAAACTTTTGCAATGAATTGAAAATGCCATAAGATACGTATTGCACGTAAAACTTCCGCACAAGCAAGCGACTGTGACAATTTGTCTACAAACATGGTCACCAGGTTTGTTCCATGTAATATGTGTGTGTATAATAATAATAATACAACCCCGATTCCAAAAAAGTTGGGACAAAGTACAAATTGTAAATAAAAATGGAATGCAATGATGTGGAAGTTTCAAAATTCCATATTTTATTCAGAATAGAACATAGATGACATATCAAATGTTTAAACTGAGAAAATGTATCATTTAAAGAGAAAAATTAGGTGATTTTAAATTTCATGACAACAACACATCTCAAAAAAGTTGGGACAAGGCCATGTTTACCACTATGAGACATCCCCTTTTCTCTTTACAACAGTCTGTCAACGTCTGGGGACTGAGGAGACAAGTTGCTCAAGTTTAGGGATAGGAATGTTAACCCATTCTTGTCTAATGTAGGATTCTAGTTGTTCAACTGTCTTAGGTCTTTTTTGTCGTATCTTCCATTTTATGATGCGGCAAATGTTTTCTATGGGTGAAAGATCTGGACTGCAGGCTGGCCAGTTCAGTACCCGGACCCTTCTTCTATGCAGCCATGATGTTGTAATTGCTGCAGTATGTGGTTTGGCATTGTCATGTTGGAAAATGCAAGGTCTTCCCTGAAAGAGACGTCATCTGGATGGGAGCATTTGTTGCTCTAGAACCTGGATATACCTTTCAGCATTGATGGTGTCTTTCCAGATATGTAAGCTGCCCATGCCACATGCACTAATGCAACCCTATACCACCAGAGATGCAGGCTTCTGAACTGAGTGCTGATAACAACTTGGGTCATCCTTCTCCTCTTTAGTCCGAATGACACGGCGTCCCTGATTTCCATAAAGAACTTAAATTTTGATTCGTCTGACCATAGAACAGTTTTCCACTTTGCCACAGTCCATTTTAAATGAGCCTTGGCCCAGAGAAGACGTCTGCACTTCTAGATCATGTTTAGATATGGCTTCTTCTTTGAACTATAACGTTTTAGCTGGCAACGGCGGATGGCACGGTGAATTGTGTTCACAGATAATGTTCTCTGGAAATATTCCTGAGCCCATTTTGTGATTTCCAATACAGAAGCATGCCTGTATGTGATGCAGTGCCGTCTAAGGGCCCGAAGATCACGGGCACCCAGTATGGTTTTCTGGCCTTGACCCTTACGCACAGAGATTCTTCCAGATTCTCTGAATCTTTTGATGATATTATGCACTGTAGATGATGATATGTTCAAACTCTTTGCAATTTTACACTGTCGAACTCCTTTCTGATATTGCTCCACTATTTGTCGGCACAGAATTAGGGGGATTGGTAATCCTCTTCCCATCTTTAATTCTGAGAGCCGCTGCCACTCCAAGATGCTCTTTTTATACCCAGTCATGTTAATGACCTATTGCCAATTGACCTAATGAGTTGCAATTTGGTCCTCCAGCTGTTCCTGTTTTGTACCTTTAACTTTTCCAGCCTCTTATTGCCCCTGTCCCAACTTTTTTGAGATGTGTTGCTGTCATGAAATTTCAAATGAGCCAATATTTGGCATGAAATTTCAAAATGTCTCACTTTCGACATTTGATATGTGTCTATGTTCTGTTGTGAATACAATATCAGTTTTTGAGATTTGTAAATTATTGCATTTCATTTTTATTTACAATTTGTACTTTGTCCCAACTTTTTTGGAATTGGGGTTGTAATATTAATAATAATAATAATTATTATTATATTGACTGGCTTTTTTCATGGTCTATCAGATATAGTCCATTCAGCTAGCATGATATTGAACTCCTCTTCGACTCGTTCAATATCATGCTAGCTGAATGGAATATATCTGATAAACCATGAAAAAAGTAAGTCAATGTTATTTATGTTAGGGTTTTGCACCCAGGTCACTGGTGTGATAATCTAGCAAACCCCCACTAGACCACCAGGGGGATGACTCAAGTGCAGAGGCGTGAGGCGAAAGTAGAGTATCAAAAACAGTTTATTTACAATATTTACAATCCAAAGGAAAAAACAAAAGGATAATCCAAATGCTCAGAAGATCTCATCTCATTATCTCTAGCCGCTTTATCCTGTTCTACAGGGTCGCAGGCAAGCTGGAGCCTATCCCAGCTGACTACGGGCGAAAGGCGGGGTACACCCTGGACAAGTGGCCAGGTCATCACAGGGCTGACACATAGACACAGACAACCATTCACACTCACATTCACACCTACGGTCAATTTAGAGTCACCAGTTAACCTAACCTGCATGTCTTTGGACTGTGGGGGAAACCGGAGCACCCGGAGGAAACCCACGCGGACACAGGGAGAACATGCAAACTCCGCACAGAAAGGCCCTCGCCGGCCCCGGGGCTCGAACCCAGGACCTTCTTGCTGTGAGGCGACAGCGCTAACTACTACACCACCGTGCTGCCTGCTCAGAAGATATACAAAAATAAAAATATCCAAAGGTTCAATGTCCAAAATCCAACTCAGAAAAGAAGAGGCAACAACTCAAACGCTCAGAAGATCCAAAGGTCAAAACAAAAATCCACAAAGTCCAAAAGAAAGTAACAAAAACCAAGAATACTAAGACACAGGCAAGGTACATGGGACAGAGGGAACTAGCACTAACAGCATAGCATACAGACTCCATGATTAGGGACCAAACAGAGGAAGTATAAATACACAAAATAAATTGAACACAGGTGACGATAATGAAGACAAACAGGCAATCAACACAAACACAAAACACAGGAACAGTGGCGTCCTCTAGAGGCCAAAACAAACATGACACAAAAAGAAAATAACGCGGCCTCTAGAGGCCAAAACAGTCCCAGTCCTAACAGGACACCCCCCCCCAGGAGCATCTCCTGACGTTCCCAGGGCAATCCGGATGGGCCAAATGGAAGTCCCGACAAAGTTCCTTATCTAATATGTCCCGAGCTGGGACCCAGCAGTGCTCCTCAGGGCCATAGCCCTCCCAGTCCACTAAATATTGGAGCCCACCGCGGACCTGGCGGGAGTCAAGCAGGCGATGCACAGTGAACACAGTCTGACCCTGGAAGATGCGGGGGGGCAGGGGATTCCTAGGGGCAGGGGCATACGTGGACGACAATACGGGCCGCAACAGGGAAACATGGAATGTGGGGTTGATCCTTAGCGTTCGTGGTAACTGGAGCCGGTAGGAGTCAGGGTTCACCCTGCACACAACTTTGAAGGGGCCAATGTAGCGAGGAGCAAGCTTGCGGTTCTCCACCCGTAGCGGAAGGTCCTTGGCGGACAGCCAAACCCACTGCCCAGGACAGAAAACGTGGGCAGGCCTTCTATGGCGGTTGGCCTGAGTCTGGTTGGTTCTGGAGGTCTGGATGAGGGTCCTCCTGACCTTGCTCCAGGTCTTGCGACACCGTCTCACATATTGGTTGACTGAGGGCACCCCAGTGTCCTCCTCCTGGTCTGGGAACAGAGGTGGCTGGAACCCGAATTGGCACTGGAACGGCGACAGCTTGGTGGCCGATGACTGCAGGGTGTTGTGGGCGTACTCTGCCCATGGCAGCCAGGTGCTCTATGATGTCGGGTTATCCATAGCCAGGCCTCGCAGGGTAGTTTCCAGGTCCTGGTTGAGCCTCTCCGTCTGGCCATTGGACTGGGGGTGGAACCCAGAGGAGAGGCTGGCAGTGGCTCCGATGAGCTTGCAAAACCCGTGCCACACTCGGGAGGAGAACTGGGGCCCCCGGTCTGAGACGATGTCCTGTGGGAGACCAAAGACTCAGAAGACATGATTAAATATTAATTTAGCTGTTTCCAGAGCAGAAGGGAGTTTGCACAGTGGTATGAAGCGGCAGGCCTTCGAGAATCTGTCGACTATAACCAAAATGACAGTGTTACCTTGAGAGTCTGGCAGGCCCGTGATGAAGTCGACCGCCACATGGGACCAGGGATGCCGGGGAATAGGCAGAGGATGCAGGAGACCCTGGGGACGCTGTCGAGGATTCTTGGTTTTGGTGTAGATATCACAGGACAGGACGAATGACCTCACTTCCTTCTCCATGTTCGGCCACCAGAAGTGTCTTTTCAAGAAGTCCAGGGTCCTCCGAGCTCCCGGGTGGGCGGTGAGAGGGGAAGAGTGACCCCACTGGAGAACCTTGGCCCGGGCTTGACGAGGGATGTACAGGAATCCTAAGAACCGCTGCACCTCCTTGACGGACTTGGGAGTGGACCAGTCCCGGACGGCCAGGGTCTTGGCTGGGTCCATTTGGAGTTGTCCCGTCCGTACAATAAATCCCAGGAAGGAGACCTCGGGAACATGAAACTCGCACTTCTGGGCCTTCGCAAACAGATTGTTCCGTAGCAGCCTCTGAAGAACCTGGCGGACATGGTGGTGGTGCTCCTGCAAGGTCTTGGAGAATATTAAGATGTCATCGAGGTAGACAAAAACATGCTGATTGATCATGTCCCTCAAGACGTCGTTGATAAGGGCCTGAAAAACAGCTGGTGCGTTGGTGAGTCCGAAGGGCATCACCTGGTACTTGTAGTGCCCTGATGGGGTGTTAAAGGCAGTCTTCCACTCGTCTCCCTGTCGGATACGGATGAGGTGGTATGCGTTCCGTAAGTCCAACTTAGTGAAGACGTTGGCGCCTTGGATCAGGCCAAATGCTGTGGACATCAGCGGAAGGGGATAGCGGTTGCGCACAGTGATCTTGTTCAGGCCCCTGTAGTCAATACATGGTCGGAGACCCCCATCCTTCTTGCCGACAAAGAAGAAGCCGGCACCAGCAGGTGAGGTGGAGGGTCGAATGAACCCCGAGACCAGGGCGTCCTTGAGGTATTCCTCCATGGCCTTGCGTTCTGGCTGAGAGAGGGAGAACAGTCTGCCCCAAGGAGGGGTAGTCCCAGGGAGCAAGTCGATGGCACAGTCGTAGGCACGGTGCGGAGGAAGAACGGCGGCTCTGCTTTTGCTAAATACCTCCTTCAAATCCCAGTACTCTGTGGGAACTTGAGATAGCTCAGTGAGATCAGGGGGCTCGGCAGGAGACACAGGAGAGCTAGAGAGCAGACAAGAGGCATGGCATGCAGGGCCCCATTCCACAACCTGGCTTGTTACCCAGTCTATGCGAGGGTTGTGGCGGGTAAGCCAAGGAAGGCCTAGAATCACTGGGAACTCTGGTGAATGAATAAGATGCAGGGATATCTCTTCCTTGTGACCTTGAGACTGGAGAAAGACTGGAGAAGTAACTTGGGTGACTCTTCCATCACCTAACGCTTGGCCATCGAGGGCAGACACAGACAGTGGGACTTCAAGAGGTGCAGTCGGGACATTGATACTTTGGGCGAAGTTGACATCCATAAAGTTTCCAGCCGCCCTGGAGTCTAACAAGGCTTGACAAGAGTGGACGGACTCACCCCAGGAGATGGAGACCAGGATGTAGACTCCTTGGCCAGGAAGTTCAGGAGAGAGGGTAGGCCCCGTCACAACCCTCCCTTGGCTGGACGGGGCGGTCCTTTTCCCGAGAGCTCGGGACATGATGCTCGGAAGTGGCCAGGCTTGCCACAGTAGATGCAGCACTTGTCCCTCCTTCTGCACTCCCTTTCAGCTGTGGAGAGATGAGTACGGCCAACTTGCATGGGCTCTGGACAGTCACTGGAGGAGGTAGACGGGCTCCAGGTCGAGGCAGTGAGGCCGGGGAGGCTCAGGACTTGGCGGTATTCTCTCATCCTGTTGTCAAGATGAATGGCATGGGAAGTCAGTGTTTTGAGGTCACTTGGGCATCCGATAGAGGCCAGGCCGTCTTTGATGGGGTCAGACAAGCCATGGTGAAAGGCTGAAACCAGGGCAGCCTTGTTCCATCTGCTGACTGCTGCGAGCGTCCAGAACGATATGGCGTAGTCTGTGACGCTTCCTCCTTGCCGGATGGACATGAGCTTTCTGGCTGCATCTGTACTGATGTCAGCCTGATCGAAGACCCAAAGCATCTCTTCTATAAACAGTTCAAAGTCAGAGCACTCAGGTCCAGATAGCTGTTGCCCAAGCTCGTGCCTTACCAACTAACAAGGTTATCACAAAGGCAATCTTGCAGCGATCCGTAGTGTAGGTGGTAGGCTGTAGCTCAAAGGTGAGTGGGCACTGGGTAAGGAACTCCCGGCACCCACCGTGCTTGCCGTCATACCTCTGTGGTGCAGGAAGGCTGGGTTCGCGAGGTGAAGGAGGCAGCATGGCAGGAGCCGGATCAGGATGAGGAGATGCAGGCAGAGGGGTCAGCTGTGCCAGGGTTTTTCCAATCTGCTGAAGCAGTACCTCATGGCGAACAAGGGCCTCACGTTGGCTTGCAAGCATACGTCCATGGTCGCTCCGAAGCGTGTCGGAGCTGCCATAATTCCCTGAAGGTTGGCGGGGTAGACAGTTGAATCAGCCTCTGCTGAGTCAGTCATGACGGAGTCTTTCTGTTAGGGTTTTGCTGGGATTCAAACCCAGGTCGCTGGTGTGATAATTCAGCAAACCCCCACTAGACCACCAGGGGGATGACTCAAGTGCAGAGGCGTGAGGCGAAAGTAGAGTATCAAAAACAGTTTATTTACAATATTTACAATCCAAAGGAAAAAACAAAAGGATAATCCAAAAGCTCAGAAGATATACAAAAATAAAAATATCCAAAGGTTCAATGTCCAAAATCCAACTCAGAAAAGAAGAGGCAAAAACTCAAACGCTCAGAAGATCCAAAGGTCAAAACAAAAATCCACAAAGTCCAAAAGAAAGTAACAAAAACCAAGAATACTAAGACACAGGCAAGGTACATGGGACAGAGGGAACTAGCACTAACAGCATAGCATACAGACTCCGTGACTAGGGACCAAACAGAGGGAGTATAAATACACAAAATAAATTGAACACAGGTGACGATAATGAAGACAAACAGGCAATCAACACAAACACAAAACACAGGAACAGTGGCAGCCTCTCGAGGCCAAAACAAACATGACACAAAAAGGAAATAACAGCGGCCTCTAGAGGTCAAAACAGTCCCAGTCCTAACAATTTAAATTTGTCACTCAGATCCGTGATGTATTTCATATGAAAAATGTGAATTTTTCAACACAAGAAGATAGTTGAAAGATACAGCTCACGGATGCGCCGGGACACATCATCAGTGATGTAACCTGGGGTCATTGGGTGTTTCGGGTCTTTCAACATCAGACACCCTCACCCAGGTGACCCGACCGGAGGTGATCAGACTCCGGCCTGTGTCCCAGCAGCACTCGCCCACGGATCTGCCCTCTTAATCCATAGCCACCTTGTGGCTTTCTCGGCAGCTTCAGTCGCGGACCTGATAGCCTTCCGCTTCGCCTCCCCTGTGAGGCCCAGCACTGAGAGAACTTTGCAGAGGGACCGCCCTGCAAATCCTTGGCAGCCCACCTCCAGAGGTTCACAGAAGGTTTTCCAGCCCTGACTCCTACACTTGTCCACCAGTTCCTGGTACTTGGAGCGTTTCCTTTCGTTGGCCTCGTCCATGCGCTCTTCCCAAGGAACTGTGAGTTCCAGCATGATCAATTGCTTGGTGGATTCTGACAAAAGGATCATGTCTGGTCGGAGCCACGTAGATGTTATCCTGGCTGGAAACTTCAGCTGTTTGCTTAGATCTACTTGTAGTTGCCAGTCAGCCGCGGTGGTGAGGAGGCCTGACCTTGCCCATGGTTGTTTCTCGGGCTTCTCTCCTGGTCTATGGAACTTGATGGTCTGTACCCTGCTATGGCTCTTGGTGGTGCTGATGGCTGTGGCTATGCTGTCAGCAACTGCCTTAAGGACCTGGTCGTGGCACCAACGATGGCGCCCTTCTCCAAGGGCTTTTTGGCAGCTGCTGAGGAGGTGTTCCAGGAATCCCTGTCCTGGACACTGGGGACAAAATGGTGTTTCTATTTTTCCCCAGACATGGAGGTTACTTGGGCTTGGTAGGACGTCATACACGGCCTGGACTAAGAATCTGATGTTATGAACGTCTGCTCTCCAGAGGTTGAACCAAGTGACCTTCTGTTGCAGAACATTCTCCCACTTAGTCCATGCTCCTTGTTGCCCCATTCCCATCATCCTGCTAGTTCGCTCTTCCTCCCGCACCTCCTTCTGAATAAGGCGCTGTTGCTCTTTACCCTGGGCCTTGTCTGCCCTAGTTGCCGGGAAGTAGCCCACACCTGCGTGCCCTGAGGCTATGGACCCCACCAGTGCTTTCTGCCTCAGCCGTGACTCCGCCACCTCCAGAGCTTTGTCTGCCCTCCATTTCCTTCCTGTTCATACCTGGATACCAGCAGATGCCACCTTCTCATCGCTTGATTCCCTGTACTGCAGGATTTCCCATGTTCTGGACACCTTGAACTCTTCAGTGAGTCCACTGAACGGGAGCTGCAAGATGTTACTGCTGCCATACAGGGCAGAACTGCTCAGACTGTGGGGTAGGCCAAGCCATCTTTGCAAAAAGCTGCTTATCTTCCGCTCCATGGCCTCAACTGTTGTAATGGGCACCGCATACACCAGCAGAGGCCACAGCACCCGGGGCAATATGGAATGCTGATAAATCCATGCCTTAAATCTCCCAGGTAGGCCTGATGTATCGATGCGCCTCAACCAGTCCTCCAGCTCTTTGTTGGTTTTGTGGATTGATGTAGAGTCTTTGAGGCTGCAGTCGAAATACTTCCCCAGGCTCTTAACTGGCTGCTCTATAATAGATGGGATGTTGGTTCCAGCCAGAGTGAAGCGGAACTTGTCCATCACTTTTCCCTTCTTGAGCACTAGAGACCTAGATTTCACCGGCTTAAAATGCATCCTTGCCCATGTGATGAGCTTCTCTAGGCCTTGAAGGACCCATCTACTGCCTGGGACAGATGTGGTGGTGACAGTTAGATCATCCATAAAAGCTCTTACAGGGGGCTGGCATACTCCTGATTTTGTCAAGGGTCCCCTACACTCCACTTCTGCTGACTTGACTATCATGTTCATGGCGAGGGCAAACAAAATGACGGAGATTGTGCAGCCAGTTATTATGCCTTTCTCCAGTTGATGCCAGTCTGATGTCCCTGACCCAGCAGTGACTCTTAGCCTGAAATTGTTGTAGTAATCCAGGATAAGGTCTGTGACTTTGCTGGGAACATGATGCCACAGGAGTGCAAGCTCAACAAGCTTATGCGGTATGGAGCCGTATGCATTGGCAAGATCCAGCCACAGTACGGTCAGATCTCCCTTTCCTTCGCATGCCTCCCTGATGAGCTGTGTCACCACGCCTGTGTGTTCCAGACAGCCAGGCACTCCAGGAATCCCGCCTTTCTGCACAGAGGTGTCAATGTAGCTGTTTTTCAGAAGAAACTCCATTAGCCGTCGTGATAAGATACTGAAAAATATCTTGCCTTCGACGTTTAGCAGCGAGATGGTTCTAAACTGGCTGATGTCCTTGGAGTTTTCTTCTTTTGGGATCCACACACCCTCTGCACATCTCCACTGGCCTGCAACCTTTTCCCTGTGCCAGATCACCCTCAAAATCTTCCACAGGTGACAGAGAAGTTGAGGGCAGCGCTTGTACACGGTGCCCGGGGCTGAAGCTATTCTGGCTCCCTTCACAACCTCCTGAATTTCAGTCCAGCTGGGCTCTCTCATTGCAAACTCTGCTGTTGGAGCTTGAGGGCTTATCAGGGCCCTCTGTGGTCCTAGCTCCTGCTCTCTCTCCGGGTCGCTGAGGGTGTTGTGCAAGAAGGCATTTGCCTCTGCAAGGGAGCACATGAGGCTACCACTACGCCTATCCCCTAGCAGCTTCTTAGTGAAGTTGAAAGGGTTGGAGATGAAGGCAGCACGCTTCCTTGCTCTTTCCTTCGCCTGCCTTCTGTGTCCCTCTGCCCAGCGTAGCGTCATGAGCTTCTTCCTCAGTATGTTGCGAAGCTCAATGAGTGGTTGTTTTTCCTCCTCTCTAGCCACCTTGTACTGTTTCCTGAGGCTGCAGAGTTCTTGACATAGTTTGTGGATCTGGGCGGCTCTGCGGTTTAATGTATAGCTGTTCTTAACGCTCCTGCTCTCATGGTAGCCAAACCTCTCTGCAGCATAGCTGACAATGATCGCTGTCATGGTCTCCAGCCGCTTATCCACCTCTCCCTTGATGGTAATCTCCAAGATCTGGCTCACGTCTGCATCAAACTGTGCCCATACTATGTGGCTGTTAGCTGAAGGCCACTTGATCCGCTTTGATTGGACTGTTCTGCAGGGATTCAGAGGCTCTACTGCATGGAGGGGCTGGGCACTGTGGGGTGCTTCCGGGCCGGGCTCCTCCTGCATCTCACCAGAACCAGGTCCTGTGCGTTGCAGTATGCTCTCTTGGTCCCTACACTTCATCCTGGCCAGATGTATCTTTAGGCCACGTGGATTCTTGCACACTTTTCCGCAGATGCATCTTGAACTCATGGTCGAAAGTCCATTATCCTGTGCCGATACCGTAAGGTCCATCCGGTTGGGGCTCTCATTCTCCCCCCCCTTGGGCTCCCCTGGGGGTATATCTCAGAAGGCTTCTTCATAGCGTTTCTTGGGTTTCTCCCTCACGGGAGAACCAGGTTGGGGTGCTAGCCCTTCCTGTCCCATTTTCCGTCTTTCCGAGCTGTCAACTGTCTTTCCAGCTGTCACCAGACTGTCCCTGGTTGCCACCCAGTCTATTCCTGAGTGTCACTGGCAAGGCCAGATTGACAGTTGAAAGATACATCTCACGGATGTGCCGGGACACATCATCAGTGATGTAACCTGGGGTCATTGGGTGTTTCGGGTCTTTCAACATCAGACACCCTCGCCCAGGCGACCTGACCAGAGGTGATCAGACTCTGGCCTGTGTCCCAGCAGCACTCGCCCATGGATCTGCCCTCTTAATCCATAGCCACCTTGTGGCTTTCTCGGCGGCTTCAGTCGCGGACCTGATAGTCTTCCGCTTCGCCTCCCCTGTGAGGCCCAGCACTGAGAGAACTTTGCAGAGGGACCGCCCTGCAAATCCTCGGCAGCCCACCTCCAGAGGTTCACAGAAGGTTTTCCAGCCCTGACTCCTACACTCGTCCACCAGTTCCTGGTACTTGGAGCGTTTCCTTTCATTGGCCTCGTCCATGCACTCTTCCCAAGGAACTGTGAGTTCCAGCATGATCAATTGCTTGGTGGATTCTGACAAAAGGATCATGTCTGGTCGGAGCCACGTAGATGTTATCCTGGCTGGAAACTTCAGCTGTTTGCCTAGATCTACTTGTATTTGCCAGTCAGCCGCAGTGGTGAGGAGGCCTGACCTTGCCCGTGGTTGTTTCTCGGGCTTCTCTCCGGCTCTATGGAACTTGATGGTCTGTACCCTGTTATGGCTCTTGGTGGTGCTGATGGCTGTGGCTATGCTGTCAGCAACTGCCTTAAGGACCTGGTCATGGTGCCAACGATAGCACCCTTCTCCAAGGGCTTTTGGGCAGCTACTGAGGAGGTGTTCCAGGGATCCCCATCCTGGACACTGGGGACAAGATGGTGTTTCTATTTCTATAAACTTCATGTCTTCAAGCTAACATGTGATTTTCTCGTCTCGTCTTCTTCCGCTTATCTGGGGCCGGGTCACGGAGGCAGCAGTCTGAGCATGGAAGCCCAAACTTCCCTTTCCCCAGATACCTTGGCCAACTCCTCGGGAAGAACACCGAGGCATTCCCAGGCCAGCCGAGAGACACAGTCCCCCCAGCGTGTTCTGGGTCTTCCCTGGGGCCTCCTCTCAGGGGGGCATGCCTGGAACACCTCCCCAGGGAGGCATCCAGGAGGCATTCGAAAGAGATGCCCGAGCCACCTCAGCTGATTCCTCTCGATGTGGAGGAGTGACTGTGCTTCTCACCCTATCTCTAAGGGAGCGCCCAGCCACCCTGCGAAGGAAACTCATTTCAGCCACTTGTATCCGCGATCTTGTTCTTTTGGTCATTACCCAAAGCTCATGACCATAGGTGAGAGTCGGAATGTAGATCGACCGGTAAATCGAGAGCTTTGCCTTTTGGCTCAGCTCCTTCTTCACCACGACGGATGGGTAAAGCGACTGTATCAGTGTGGAGACCGCACCAATCCGCCTGTCGATCTCATGCTCTATCCTTCCCTCACTTGTGAACAAGATCCCAAGATACTTAAACTCCTCCACTTGAGGCAGGACTTCTCCACCAACCTGGAGAGGGCAAGCCACCCTTTTCCAATTGAGAACCATGGCCTCGGACTTGGAAGTGCTGATTCTCATCCCAGCCACTTCACACTCGACTGCAAACCACCCCAGTGCATGCTGAAGGTCCTGGTTTGAAGACGCCAACAGGACAACATCATCTGCGAAAAGCAGAGATGAAATCCTGTGGTTCCCAAACAGGATTCCTTCCGGCCCCTGGCTGCGCCTAGAAATTCTGTCCATAAAGATTATGAACAGAACTGGTGACAAAGGGCAGCCCTGCCAGAGTCCAGCATGCACTGGGAACAGGTCTGACTTACTGCCGGCAATGCGAACCAGACTCCTGCTCCGTTCGTACAGGGACCAGACAGCCCTTAGCAAAGAGCCCTGAACCCCATACTCCCCATACTTTCTTTTTTTATTATATTGACACATTCACAAACAAAAAGTACCCAGATTTATCAAAACATTTCATTGATTTCCTCACAGGTGACATAGAGATTTATGTCATGGTTGTGGTTCTCCATGTCCCAGATGTAGCTTGTATGAAAAACCTGAATGGCGTATTTCCTAGTAAAACACTCATGTCCATATAATATAATATAATATAATATAATATAATATAATATAATATAATATAATATAATATAATATAATATAATATGACTTCTACTCTTCTGGGAAGGCTTTCCACTAGATATTGGAATGTGGATGTGGGGATTCAGCCACAAGAGCATTAGTCAGGTCAGGCACTGATGTTGGACAAGAAGCCCTGATGCTGCATTGGTGTTCCAGTTCATCCCAAAGGTGTTCAGTGGGATTGAGGTCAGGGATCTGTGCAGGACACAGATCATCTGCTCCAACCTTGGCAATCCATGTCTTCATGGAGCTCACTTTGTGGACTAGGGCATTGTCATGCTGGAACAGGTTTAGGTCTCTTCGTTCCAGTGAAAGGAAATCTTAAATCTTTTGCATACAAAGACATCCTAGACAAAAGTGTGTTTCCAACCATATGTGCTTCTTCTCCCAACTTCTTTGGCTGGATGTAATGGTCAGGTGTCCACATACTTTTGGCCAAATAGTCTATCTTGACTTGTGCTATAAGTGTACACAAGAGCCCATGGAACATCAGATGAAAAGCACCACTAATCCACTGCCATATTTGACAGTGGGTGTGGGAGCTTGTACATGGTCACGTTTTTCATCAAACATTGCTTCATTTTGTGGTCTTAGGAAGGTTTTGCCTGAACCGCTTGTTGTTGTTGAAAAGAATACATCAATTTCTGCAATTATTATTATTTCACTGTAAAAAAAAATATATGATGGGCTGATTTTACTTAAAATTTAGTGCATCATTTTTGCATCCATAATTTTATGTAGAAAGTGCATAAATTTGGGGGTCATTTTTACACATAAAAAAATATAGGTTTCTCCAGCCAGTGAAATTAAGCTGGTTCATTTATCCATCCATCCATCCATCCATCCATCCATTATCTGGAGCTGCTTATCCTGTTCTACAGGGTCGCAGGCAAGCTGGAGCCTATCCCAGCTGACTATGGGTGAGAGGCGGGGTACACACCCTGGACAAGTCTCCAGATCATTGCAGGGCTGACACACAGAGACAAACAACCATTCACACTCACACTTACAGTCAATTTAGAGCCACCAATTAGCCTAACCTGCATGTCTTTGGACTGTGGGGGAAACCGGATCACCCGGAGGAAACCTACATGGACAACATGCAAACTCCACACTCGCCAACTGCTGGGCTCAAACCCAGGACCTTCTTGCTGTGAGGCAACAGTGCTAACCACTACACCACCCTGGTTCATTTAGACTTTCTTAATAGACTTTCATTGTTCTACAGGGTCGCAGGCAAGCTGGAGCCTATCCCAGCTGACTATGGGTGAGAGGCGGGGTACACACCCTGGACAAGTCTCCAGATCATTGCAGGGCTGACACACAGAGACAAACAACCATTCACACTCACACCTACAGTCAATTTAGAGCCACCAATTAGCCTAACCTGCATGTCTTTGGACTGTGGGGGAAACCGGATCACCCGGAGGAAACCTACATGGACAACATGCAAACTCCACACTCGCCGACTGCTGGGCTCAAACCCAGGACCTTCTTGCTGTGAGGCAACAGTGCTAACCACTACACCACCCTGGTTCATTTAGACTTTCTTAATAGACTTTCATTGTTCTACAGGGTCGCAGGCAAGCTGGAGCCTATCCCAGCTGACTATGGGTGAGAGGCGGGGTACACACCCTGGACAAGTCTCCAGATCATTGCAGGGCTGACACACAGAGACAAACAACCATTCACACTCACACCTACAGTCAATTTAGAGCCACCAATTAGCCTAACCTGCATGTCTTTGGACTGTGGGGGAAACCGGATCACCCGGAGGAAACCTACATGGACAACATGCAAACTCCACACTCGCCGACTGCTGGGCTCAAACCCAGGACCTTCTTGCTGTGAGGCAACAGTGCTAACCACTACACCACCCTGGTTCATTTAGACTTTCTTAATATTTTAAGTTGCATATGTGCAATAGCTTGGTTAAACATTACCACTACAAAAAGTAATATTAGTGTTACTACTATCGTTACTTCTGCCACAGTGAAAATCTATGGCACACAGATTTTCTTATATGACAAATAAATTAACAGTCACTATATAATAACAGAACTTTCAAATCATTGTGTCCAGAAAACTAGATCAATGGTACTGTTAGTTAGCAAAAGCACACAGGTGCACACTTAAGCCAGTATCTCACTGGGCTGCGACAGCTTGCGACAAATTGCAAATGTCATTCGCGAGTTTCAAAAGTATCTTGAAACATTCATGGAGCTTCTCAATTTCTTTGCATGAGTCGCAAAGTGTTGCTCCTTCATCGCTGAAAATTTGAACATGTTCAAAAAATTTGTGTGACAAAATTTCTCTCAAAATAGCCGCAAATGTGTCGCTGGTGTTGCAAAGCCTTCGTGAACCCTTCTCAAGTCAGTTTCCATGAGGCTTCCTCTACTTCCCTGCCTGCCGAGGGAAAGCCAGGCTGCGACAGCCTGCAACTAGTTGGAGACACAACAATTGCAGTAAAATATGCAAATATCAATTCAGTGTGATTCCAAGTGAAAATTGTTGCTAATTCATATATTTTATCACAATTGTTGTGTCTCCAACTAGTCACGGGCTGTCGCAGCCCAGTGAGATACTACCCTTACATCAGTGACCGACTTCACAATATAAACAAATAAAACCCAAGAAGTTCTAAGACAGTCATCTTTAAGAACATCTCTGGTAAAAGACTGAATTAATAATTTGAAAAACTGACCCGACTTAGATTTGCTAATTTATCAGCGCTAGCTCCATTTCGCTAGCCGAGGCTGCCTCACGTTCTCTGCCAAGCCAACCTTGCAGTCAAAACACCTTTTAATATTGATAAACAACACCCTGTAAAACATTAAATGTCAACTGTTTGAAACAAGCCAACAAAAAAAAAAAATCCTCATAACTGTAAACACATAAAAATTAAGTCTGATGTGCTCTATGGGTGGCATGGTGGTGTAGTGGTTAACACTGTCGCCTCACAGCAAGAAGGTCCTGGGTTTGAGCCCAGCGGCCGATGAGGGCCTTTCTGTGTGGAGTTTGCATGTTCTCTCTGTGTCTGTGTGGGTTTCCTCCGGGTGATCCGGTTTCCCCCACAGTCCAAAGACATGCAGGTTAGGCTAATTGGTCGCTCTAAATTGACTGTAGGTGTGAATGTGAGCATGAATGGTTGTTTGTCTCCATGTGTCAGCCCTGCGACACAGGGTGTACCCCACCTCTCGCCCATAGTCAGCTGGGATAGGCTCCAGCTTGCCTGTGACCCTGCACAGGATAAGCAGCTACAGATAATAGATGGATGGATGAATGTGCTCTATACAATTCTTCCTTTCGGTGTTGTGGCAAGCAATCCAAATGCTTCGAATTTGATGGCGTATGGTCGAATGGTGTGGTGTATATTTTGAGAAGATCTCAAAATATTTAGTTTAGTATTCCCAAATCTCCTGAATGTAGGTATTGCTAAAAAATTATAGACGTTTATGCAAAATCTTAAAGACACTTAACACACAAAATAATGAGCTGTACTTATTCTTTTGAGGGGCGGCACGGTGGTGTAGTGGTTAGCACTGTCGCCTCACAGCAAGAAGCATCCGGGTTCAAGCCCCGTGGCTGGCGAGGGCCTTTCTGTGCGGAGTTTGCATGTTCTCCCCGTGTCCGCGTGGGTTTCCTCCAGGTGCTCTGGTTTCCCCCACAGTCCAAAGACATGCAGGTTAGGTTAACTGGTGACTCTAAATTGACCGTAGGTGTGAATGTGAGTGTGAATGGTTGTCTGTGTCTATGTGTCAGCCCTGTGATGACCTGGCGACTTGTCCAGGGTGTACCCCGCCTTTCGCCCATAGTCAGCTGGGATAGGCTCCAGCTTGCCTGCGACCCTGTAGAACAGGGTAAAGTGGCTAGAGATGATGAGACTAAAGGGGTGTTCACACGGCAACTTTTACTCCAGTGTAGCACCGGGGCTGCCCCGGTAGTGCGTTCACACGGTACAAAGTTATAGCGGTGTAGCCCCTGAAAGCTGCTTAAACCGGTGCAAATCTAACCCTGCTCGGGAGATGGTTTAAGAAATTTACTCCGGAGTAAATGCTAGTTTGCAGGGCAGCACCAATATAAAATGGGACGTCTGAACGCTACAGGGGTAGACTTGCAACGCGTGAGGAGAGTTGATTACATAAGGGTATTGCATAATTTGCATCCTGGTATTTTGCGCTTCCAAAATGGCGAATATCAACAACAACAGAACTGCGTGTCTTCCAGTGTTGCCAGATTTGGCAGTTTTAAGTGCATTTTGGCGGATTTGAACATATTTCGGGCTGGAAAACGTCAGCAATATCTGGCAACACTGGTGTCTTCATCCACGTTGTTTTCCCGGCGCTTGGTGATGCCATGACAACCGGGAAAAAGAAGTACATTTTCACACATGCGCATATTTCATTTCCACATTATTACTATCGGAAATGATAGTAATAATGATAGGAAATGATAGTAATAAAAGGAAATATCAAAACTTTATTACTATCAAAGGAAATGATAGTAATAAAGTTTTTGCTACTATAACACGGTCGCAGAAACTGCCGTGTGACCGCAAGTGGGGCTGCACCAGTGCTAACACGCTTGTCTCTAGTAAGCAGGGTTGTGACGTGTGAACGCTGCGCAAAATTTACACCGGTGTAAGATATATTGCAACAAAATACATCGGTGCAGCATTGATGCAAATATGTGCCGTGTGAACACCCTATTATTCTTTTAATTGAGCCAAGTTCAGATAACAGCATTTTAGGTAAAATCTTCTCTTTTTTATGAGGAATTTTTACTGGGCTGAAGGATATTTTTTTTTTAGAGTGTTCAGTGATAATGGTAGAGGTAAAGAAAAAAAAAAGTTCAGTATATGACACAGTTTCCAAAAGTCCTTCTGAAGTCCTTCCCAAAGCGTTTCAAGTATCCACTGGTTTCACTACTGCTTCCCTTATCAAAAAGAAGTATACTTCAAGTTCATTTTATTAAGTATACTTAAGTAAAATTAAAGTATATTTCCTGAAGTATACTTTTGTGTACCAAGTATACTGATATCAATGTACTTACAGTATACTTGTAACACGGGCGATTGCTCTAAGACAACGAGGGAGGCTCAGCCTCCTCTAAAAATGATGAACATCGTGTAGGATGAATTGTGCTAGGCTTATGTTATAGCCGACCTTATAACATTGCTATTTCAGATCCAGAATCATAGAAATATATGTGCTCAACCCAACTACAGTGCAAAGTAATTCCGTTATAACTTTCCCCAGTTCGCCTAATGTGTGCGTGAGTTTTTCCCCCTCGTGACAGCGTGATGCAGCCCAGCCTCAGTGGACTTCAGTGGCATTTGGGAGCTATGCGCTTTTCAATATCAAAATGCAAGACGATTATTGGACAAATACTGCAAAAACGCCCGCCCACAGACTCCCACGGACTCCCAGCCTCAGTGGACTTCAATGGCATTTGGGAGCTATGCGCTTTTCAATATCAAAATGCAAGACGGACTCCCAGCCTCACAGTGGGAGGGACATGGCAAAGCTTTCCGCGAGGAGACTGGTGATTGATGAAAGCGGCCGGATATTTTCTTTGATTGACAGCTCGTTTCAAATATAGACAGGCAGCGGTGAATTTCAGTTCAGTCCCATGCGGATTCGCAAGTGCTGTGGTGTATTGTAAGAGATCAGCTTACATTTCGATTTCATTCATTACATACGGTTTCTACCAGCTTTTTTAGTTTGTATATATTTTCATTGTAAATAAAGTGTAAATATAGTGTTGTCAAGTTTGCTATCTTAGTTCCAGAAATTTAGTTTATTTGAGTGACTGAACTTGAACTTGAGGGGGCTAGTCAGCTAGCAAGAAAGCTGCGCACGGATGCCAAGCATTGCTGATTTAATTTTGGCGAAGCCATTTGCCAGTCTTTCTTTCGAGGAAAAAATTAAAATTAAAGAGCAGGGTAGACCAACGCCTCAAATTGACTTGGTGTAAAAGGTAGGGAATAATACTCGTTCCTTTCAGCTCTCCTGGTACGAGAAAGTGAATTGGCTAACAGTAAGTGACCCACATCAACAACAGTAAATAGGCTACTTTAGTAATATGTCATGGATGGACCAAAAATATAGAATCTATTTAAAATGTTTATGCTGAGTATATTATATTGGAATATAAATTTCTCTGGATATGAATTAAATACAGCTACAATTTGGAAAACATTTTTAAACAAAAACACAGCTGAGAACATTTCACACTACAGACCTGGATTAAAAGTGAAGGGTTATCAAAATTGTCAATAAAACATTTCTCAGTCAAAATAAGTAAAATATAGGGAAAGTGTCACTGAATGAAATGTGTGGTACCCAGCTCTATGTTTGGCTCCCCAAGGTCAGTGCTTGTGCCTATTCTAGAACACTCTGCTGTTACTGCTGAGGTTCCTGACAAAGAGCTGCTTTCAATAATGATCAATTTTTAAACAACATGCCACAATTTTAAAATATAAAATGTTAAAATATACCCCCCCCAACACCACCATCATGTATATTGGACAGTAGGCTAATGGGCCAAAAGAACCTGTTATTTCACAGTTTGTGACCCTGCCAACAATCAGCCAGATCAGAGGCAAGAGTATGGGCAAAATTGATGTTTTTTCTTTTTTCTTTTAAAATCTGGAAATATCGTAACCGACCAGCCTCCCCTGTTTGAAAGACTACCAGCTGCCACTGACTTGTAAGTAAACTAATCTAATACTTCTTGGGACTAAATTGGCCCACTTTTAGTTTATAAAAAGTATACTTTAAGTCTAAGAGAAGTAAACTCTCATACTCAGGATTAAGAGCATATTCATTTTCTTTAAAAATCAAAATTCAAAGCAACATTGCATTAAATACCAAAGTATAAAAACATGACAATGAAAACTGAAATTGACATCCAGCTCTAAACAAAATTCAAAAATTCAGATGTATTTTGGTGATAGCGTATAATGACAGCCAGTATGATTCAAGTCTGTCACAATGTTCTCACCTTTGTTTTCAAATTTGTTGGCAAATAAAATAAGAGAAATTTTTATCTGTCTCTTTGTGGGTTAATAACACTATGTACATAAGATAAGTTTAAGTTCCAACACTGTTTACTCTTAAGCTATTCCACCCCAGAGCTGACCACAAACTTATGGTACATGTAGGTTTAAAAGATGGGATTTATAACATGCTGACGTCTATCACAAAGAAGCCAGTATATGTGAAAAAAAAGTATTTTATAGGCTACTATCAAAAGGATGAATACAACTACGGGGCAAGTACACTTAAACATAAGGCACAAACATTTTAATACTTTATTACACTTTTGTTAAGTATATCTTGATCAAAAGCTTAAGTATAAGCTTAATATACTTAGACTTTTCTATACACTTTTCAGTATAAGCCAAATATACTTATGTATAACTTTATGAAGTATATTTCTGATAAGTAAATAAAAAGTAAACTGAAAGCATACTCTCTTATTTTTAGTTTAAAAGAAGTATACTAGAAGCACACTTGAATAAACTTCTTTTTGTAAGGGTTGTGTCAGGTGCGCGAGAGAGGTGGATGTAAGTGCAGAAGTGTTTAATATTATACAGTGTGATTTATACAAAAAGTGCAGGAAACCCACACACAGCAAACAGTCCAAATCAGCAGGCAAGGTCAAAAACACAAAAACAGGCAAGAGGTCAATCAAAGCACGAACAGGATATCGGAGGCAAAATGAGGATGAGAACTAGAACCAGGAACAGGAGCCGAGAAACCAGGAAAACCACAAGGATGGGAAACAAGGCTCTGTAATGCACACTAACGTGGTGCAATATTTCGCATGGCATTACCTTCAGCACAGTGCTTAAATAGCCCAACATTTAGTTCACTAATTGAGGACAGCTGCGCCTTGTTCACAGCGCGCATGTTGGAGCTCGTTTGGCATGCGTGCAGCCCGAGGTGTGCCTTCAGGGGCACGTGCCAAGGCACACAGGGCTAACAGGTTGCACAGCTGAAGAAGGACTTTCGTCCAAAACATTCTGTTTACCTGGAAACTTTGTGTCCAACAACCATAAGCCTAATCAATAAATAGTATCCTATTTCTGCTTTTACTATTGGCCTTGGATAGCATCCTCTATATATGCTTTGAGTGTACAAAATCTGATTTTCAGGGTGAAATATAGCTTCAGTACCCAATTTCAGTATCACGTTCTCACCACATGCCTGTAACTAAGCTCCAAATATGGCTTGTGTATATATGTGGACACATCACTCTCTCGTTTGCTCTCTCAGCGCCTTCCATTTTTCTTGTCACGTCAACAACAGTGGTGCAACTTAATTAAAAAATGTTCAGAAAACAAACAAAACCAACAACAAAAAAATAAATAAAATGCTCAACATATTGAATGTGAAGCTTTGATAGATTTATCCCCTTCAAACTAGAATAATAAGATTTAATAAGGTCTTTCATATCAGCAAGTACAAAGCGTGGCATTAGCTTTAAAGCGTGTGTCGAGGTGCAAGCGAGTGGCGCGTGGCTTTAAGCACATTGATGTGCAGGTTCAAGGCACCGCAGCTGCATTGTTTCATCTGAAAGCCATGACAGGTATTGAGGTGATTATTAACAGTCTGAACAGCTCTGCTCAGGAGGCAGAGGGTTAGAAATTGTGAAATACAGACAGCTGAGGCAAAGGTTCATCGAAAATAAATCCTGCAGGGGAAGACACACACATCATCCAGCCGCAGTGACATCCGCTCAAGTACACAGAGGTTTAACCTGCACTCTGTTGTTCAAAAAATCAGAGATTGAAAGAATTGTGACGGACTTCCAGAGATACTGTAATATAAACCATTACCTGCCTGTCAGTTTAACTCAATTATGCTGTATTCCCCACTAGTGCATACGTGGGGTGAACTCTGTCTGTTTTTCTTTCTTAGTCTTTCCATCTCTCTTTCTCTGTCACCCCTTGTTTTTCTCTTCATTCTCTCTCTTTGTCCCACTCTGTTCCAAACTCTTGTTTGTCTGGCTCTCTTCTTGCACTCTTTCTACTCGTTCTACTATGTCTGTCTTTTTTTCTTTCTCTCTTTCTCTTTTTCCTTCCAGCTTTCTGTTTTGACTTTCTATCGACTTCAGTTCATTGTTTTTTTTCTTTTTTCCCCTTTATATTCTCCCCCTTTTATCTCAATACTTACACTATAAGAAGAGCATTATGATTTAAACCAACGTAATTAAAATTTTGGATGGTATCATTTAGCGTTCCACCATCGACCCTCGACAAACACAGGGATCTGCCCCATAGAGTGCAAGACTCAAACTGATCAGCCATATAGAATGCACAAGGCTTTGAGTCCATGCGTTCATAAAGACGCAAGGCGTAATTTCATAACGACATTTTGAAATTTCAATTTAATTTCATAAAGACATTGAATTAATGAATTTAATTTCATCAAGACACTTCTTAACACCTCCCGCCCCCACACAAAGTAATAGTCCTACAGTCGGACCTGGACTTGGTGATAAGCAGTTTGTGCAACTTCCTGTATAAACTAATAGACTAATAGGCAGGGATAAAATTGCTTTCACTTAAGACAGCTTTTTTGCTGACCATCACTATGGCGAGTTGAGTCAGCGACTTGAATAAGCTATTGGTCAGCACACAGTGCTTGTATGGGGGAACAGGTTTTCAAGCCTGTCACATTGTGGCTGAACCCAGCCTTCCTACTGGTGTCAAAACATATAAACAAACCTATCAGTCTATCAGATGAGAGTGCTATTTGTGTGCTTTGTGTATGCCATAAAAGGGCAGATTAGCCCACTGGATAAAGGAAGTGATTGTGCTGGCTTTATTATTAAATGTCATTTGACATGCACTATAACTACATCCTGGTGAGCACTAAGAACTAAGGCGTGTCATTGGCAGACATTATGTGAAGAGAAGACATGCCCTGTGTCCGAAATCGCTCACTCATTCACTACTGCCTACTCCATATATAGGGAATTACTATATAGAGGACTATATAGTGAGCTCATTGGTAAAATGAAAAAACGCTTTCGGACACTACTCCATCGCGCTAGTATTTACGTCATTACTGTCGCACAATTAAAACATGTCAGATCAGGCGGCTGGTGGGTTTTCAAAATAATAAATACATGCATGTATTTTTGTGATAAATACATATTATACTGAGTGTATTTCCCACATTAATAAATACAAAGTGCCTGCATCTTTCAGTTGTTTTTTTTATCAAGGCTGAATACTTTCTTCTTTGCCACTGCCTTTTATTAAATCAAATTTGAGACTTTTAATTTGATTTCTTTTAGCATGACCGCAATGCATAATGGGATATATTGCTTTGGTTAGTGACCATCGGTCGTACACTACTTTTCATGATGCATTGTGGGATACTTTGAGTGCACTATATAGAGTGTAAATAATCCTCACTAAGGTTTCAGACAGCACTACAAAATGGCGTCCCCACTATTGACTGTGAGTGTGAATGGTTGTTTGTGTCTCTATGTGTGTGTCAGCCCTGCAATGAGCTGGCAACTTGTCCAGGGTGTACCCTGCCTCTTGTCCATGGTCAGCTGGGATAGGCTTCAGCTTGCCCCCCACAACCCCGTGCGGGATAAGCAGTTACAGATAAAACAAACAAACTATATAGTGCCCTATATAGTGAGTAGGGATTAATTTCGGACACAGGGAAGGAGTTCATTGTCCAAACAGCATCAGTACTTCGAATGATTCTCTACCTTAATGGAGTATAATTAAGTTCAATTAAAGTCAGTATCAGCATTAGAGTCTTTATCACATTCAACAGAATACAGTTGCAGTACATTGAGTGATTCTCATCCTCAATAGAGTACAGCACTAATAGTGCTTTGAGTGCTCATCGTTCCCTGTTGAAAAACATCTCATTATCTCTAGCCGCTTTATCCTTCTACAGGGTCGCAGGCAAGCTGGAGCCTATCCCAGCTGACTACGGGCGAAAGGCGGGGTACACCCTGGACAAGTCGCCAGGTCATCACAGGGCTGACACATACAACCATTCACACTCACATTCACACCTACGGTCAATTTAGAGTCACCAGTTAACCTAACCTGCATGTCTTTGGACTGTGGGGGAAACCGGAGCACCCGGAGGAAACCCACGCGGACAACATGCAAACTCCACACAGAAAGGCCCTCGCCGGCCCCGGGGCTCGAACCCAGGACCTTCTTGCTGTGAGGCGACAGTGCTAACCACTACACCACCGTGCCGCCTGTTGAAAAACATATCAGCACTTATTGTAAGAGCTGCCCAAGGAAAGCACTGTTCGATCAATGCATCAGGAAGTGTTATAAACCTCCTGGAAGAGAAGGCATTTCCATTTCTGGTTGAGAGTATGGTGTGCGCATTTTGGCTGCCGCTTCTCACCGGAGCTTTTTATTTTTTTTCTCCTTTTGTTTTTCTTTTTGCATTTGTATAGTGTGATTTTTTTTTAATGTTTTGTCTGCAGGTTGTGGTGTAGCTCTGGACTCAGTTTTGGGCGTCGGTTCCCTTCAGGCCTTGGTCCACCATGGGTGATGCCTGTGCTCCTTGCTATGGACTGCAGTGAGCTTGTTGCTCTTTTAACATCAGGATTATTCAGCGCTCTGTGCGGCGGTGCTTCTGTGCTTGGTGCGGTGTTTCGAGTGATGTTGCCTGATGCCATCGCAGTGGCTGTGCAGGTGGTGTAGGATTTATCTTCATTTGCCTTTTGGTGGGCCTGTGGGTAGCTACACCATTGGAATTAAATCCTGATCCTTTTTTGGTAGACTCTTTCTTCCCCCAATTGAAATGTGACCTTGGGTGTGAGAAAGGCGCTATATAAATTTAACTAATTATTATTATTTTCTCATCTCATCTCATCTCATTATCTCTAGCCACTTTATCCTGTTCTACAGGGTCGCAGGCAAGCTGGAGCCTATCCCAGCTGACTATGGGCGAAAGGCAGGGTACACCCCGGACAAGTCGCCAGGTCATCACAGGGCCGACACATAGACACAGACAACCATTCACACTCACATTCACACCTACGGTCAATTTAGAGTCACCAGTTAACCTAACCTGCATGTCTTTGGACTGTGGGGGAAACCGGAGCACCCGGAGGAAACCCATGTGGACACAGGGAGAACATGCAAACTCCGCACAGAAAGGCCCTCGCCGGCCACAGGGCTCGAACACAGACCTTCTTGCTGTGAGGTGACAACGCTAACCACTACACCACCATGCCGCCCATTATTATTATTATTATTATTATTATTATTATTAAGCGATGATTGGTAATTATAAGGACAATATATCCATGGTTCTACAATTAAGTGGAGAAACCATATGGGTCACTCAGGTTGCTGAGAATAGCCAGAGGATGACCATGACAGCCTTTAATAGGCTGCAAAAGTAGGGTCATGGACACAAGGTGATGCTTCTGGTATTAGTACTCAGCTAGGACATGAGCACAAGCAAAAACTCAACAAGTTCAGTAAGGAAACCATCATGACAGTCTGTCATAGATTGAGAAAATATCATTACATACATAACCTTTCAGTTTTATACTTAATTAGGCACACACATAGAGTGAAAACCATACAAACACACATCATGAAGGGAAAAAGACAACGTGTGGACATGCCCAATCAGCAGCTAATCTTTGCTCATGCTGCAACAACAACAAGCTCCTTGGCATGCATTTCCAATCACTGGAAAGAGTGTGTGTAAGTAATTTAAAGGTTTCGTCCAAGTTTATGTCAGAACTTTGTAATCGAAATGGTCTTTACTGAAAATGTAACTCAGTACAATGATTATCCTGTTTCCTGTAAATGTGTTCCCTGTACTTGATTCATTTTTATGTTTTCTATGAGAATACAATACAGATGATCAACATCTCATTCTACTCTGCCATGCCAGTCTGAATGAGTGACTCATGGAAGAATGCACGGACAGTATCAGGCCTACTTGCTAGGCTAAAGAAACAACCACACAAACCACCTCTTCCCAGTGTTTTCCTCACCACTGCCAGATCCATCAGCAACAAAATGGATGAGTTACATCTCCAGAGGTCCACGAACAACCTCATAAAAGACTGCTGCATTCTACTAATAACAGAGACATGGCTAAAACCGCACATTCCCGATGCTGCTATGGAGCTAGCAGGCTGCATAATGTTTCGCTGGGACAGAAACAAAGACTCCAGTAAAAACAAAGGTGGCAGGCTCTGCATTTATGTATACAACAACTGGTGCTCCAACACCATCATCGTGGGAAGGCATTGTTCTCCTGATCTGGAGTTCTTGATGATTAAGTGCAGGCCTTTCTACCTTCCAGGAGAGTTTACTGCTGTAATCGTCACAGCTGTTTACATTCCACCGGACACTAATGCTAATACAGTACAAAGTTACCTGCTAAACACCATCAACTCCCAGCTAGATACCAACCCCAAGGCTGTACACATTATAGCAGGGGACTTCAACCATGTGGATTTAAAAGCAGTTCTCCCGAAATTCCATCAACACATCAGGTGTGCAATCAGGGAGAAAAACACTTTGGACAAAGCCTACTCAAACATCAAGAATGGATATAAGACCACACCACTACCTCACTTAGGACAGTCAGACCACCTATCCATACTCCTAACCCCTGCATACACCCTCCCAAGGAAGAAAGCTCCCCCCACCATCAAAACTTTCAAAACATGGCTTGAAGGAGCAATCTCACAGCTCCAGGACTGCTTTGAAAGAATGAACTGGGACATTTTTAAGGCTCAAGAACTAGAAGAGTACACATCACCAGTGCTCTGTTACATCAACAACTGTGTTGACAGTGTCACTGTTGACAAACGTATCCGGATACATTCCAACCAGAAACCCTGGATGATGAAGGAGGTCAAAACTCTCCTGAAGGCTCACAATGCTGCATTTAAATCTGAGGGAAAAACCCTATACAGCACAGCCAGAGCCAACCTCAAGAGAGCCATCAAAGGTGCAAAAGCTGAGTATGGGAAAAAGATTGAGGACCATTTTGCCTACAACAACCCACGGAGACTATGGCAGGGGATCCAGCACATCACCACTTACAAAAACAGCAATCACAGGACTGTTGAGGTGAATGCCGCATTAGCAGAAGAGCTTAACTGCTTCTTTGCCCACTTTGAGGTAAGAACGGCAGGGACAGCAGACATTACAATGACTCCCACCTACAACAGCCACATGCTAAGTGTACAGGAGCATGAAGTAAGGCGTGTACTCAGGGCTGTCAACCCCAGGAAGGCTGCAGGACCAGATGGAGTAACAGGAGGAGTACCAAGAGAATGCACAGACCAGCTCTCAGTGGTCTTCACAAACATGTTCAACCTGTCCCTGTCCAAGGCCACCATCCCAGCCTGCCTAAAATCAGCAATGATTATCCCAGTACCAAAGAAACCAGTCATCAGTGTCCTCAATGACTACCGCCCAGTGGCACTCACTCCAATCATCATGAAGTGCTTTGAGAAGCTGGTCCAGCAGCACATCAAAACCAACCTCCCAGCCACCTTCGACCTACACCAGTTCGCCTAGAGATCAAATAGGTCTACTGAGGACGCGATAATCACTGCCCTACACACTGCACTTTGCCACCTCAAACAGCACGACAGCTACATGAGGATGCTCTTCATAGACTACAGCTTGGCATTCAATACAGTCATCCCATACAGACTGATTCCCAAACTGTCTGACCTAGGACTCTCTCAAACCATCTGCCACTGGATCAAGGACTTCCTCACCAACTGCTCCCAGATGGTAAGACTAGGCCCCCACACCTCATCCACCCTCATACTCAGCACTGGAACCCCACAGGGCTGTGTGCTGAGCCCTCTCCTCTATGCCCTTTACACCCATGACTGCACTCCCACCCACCCTACCAACACCATCATCAAGTTCGCGGACGACACAACTGTGGTTGGACTTATCTCAAGAGATGATGAGACAGCCTACAGGGATGACGTCGAGAAACTGACAAGGTGGTGTGAAGAAAACAACCTAGCCCTGAACCCATCAAAAACAAAAGAACTCGTAATGTTCTTCCAAAAACACAACAAGGACTACACATCATTGCTAATCAGCAGGGTCAGAGTGGAAAGAGTGCCCACTCTCAAGTTGCCGGGAACACACATTGCAGAGGACCTCACCTGGACCACAAATTCCACAGCAGCAGTGAAAATGGTACAGCAGCGACTGTACTTCCTGAGGATCCTCAAGAAGAACAACCTCCACAAGCAGCTTCCAGTGACCTTCTGCCGTTGCTCGATCGAGAGTGTGCTGACATACTGTATCGCTACATGGTACACCAGCAGCTCTGTGGCAGACAAGAAAGCCCTTCAAAGAGTCATTGACTCTGCACAGAAGATCATTGGCTGCCCACTGCCCTCTCGAGAGCAACTCTACACCACTCGTTGCCTCAGCAGAGCCACCAACATCTTAAAAGACCCTTCCCACCCTGGACACCAGCTTCTTGAACCGCTGCCCTCTAGTAGACGGTTCAGGTCCATTGCGTCATGGACAAATAGACTAAAGAACAGCTTTTACCCAAGTATCATACGTGAACTGAACAAAGCCAGTCACCTACACAAATGCCAGCAGTACAGACAGAAACAGGACTGAACGGTAACACAAACTGTCTACACCTCTACATGTCTACCTCTTACCTGAATAGTATATGTTTTTACAACCACATGCACCTTATTATCTCGATCACCTATAATTATTTATTTATATTGCTCCTGCTCAACTGCACTCTGTAAAGATGGGCAAATGTGCAATTATCATGCCTAATTGTGCAATACATTCACTAATTACTGTGAAATAACCTGCTGTATCATAGGACACACCCTAGATACATAGAACTACTTTTTTTAAGCAGCTTTTGTATAGACATGTTTATCTTTTTTCATTGACTAATCTATCTTATATAGATTTATCTTTTTTACTTGAATGTTTGTCTTGTATAGATCTGACACACATGCACCCCCCAAATGCTGTGTTTGTATGAATACACCGACTGTATTGCTTGCTTCAATTTCACTGTACTGTATGGTACAGTGACAATAAAAGAATCTTGAATCTTGAATAAAATCGAGAGAGATTTCCAGCAAAAGTGATTTTTAAACAAACAAAAAAGTAACCTATCTCTGATTATTGGCTGCCTTGCTATTGGATGTTAACATGATGTTAATGTCATGCTCTGCCCCGGACATCCACTCCGGAGATTACGGATTTCTCACGCCAGCGCCAATCTGGATCCGGGACAGGAATTCCTTCTCCCCTGAACTTACTTCCTGGTTTTCACTGCTGCTTATTTAAGGGCCATTCTCAGACTCTGTTTTTGCCAGAATGCCTCATTTGCTTCTCTAGCTTAGGGTGACCAGATTTCCCTAGTCTGAAACCGGGACACTTTTGCGCGCGACCATGCTCGTGCACGCACACCTTTTTTTTACGTAAACGTGACACTCAGAGAGGTGCTCTTATCATTTTGTTGAAGCTCACATTTATCAACATCTCACATGAAATAAAACAAACAGGCATTTTGTTATCTAGTAGCATAGTGGTATACAGATCAGTTAAATTATGGTCAGACAACAGATTTTGTAATGGCTGAGAATAGGCCAGGCTATGTCCATAGGCCAAATTTAAACTGATTTATTTCACCTGTTTGTGAGAACACCAAGAAGAATGCATATGCACATGTAGGCTATATCTCTAAAATTGTATGCACTATAGCATGAACTTAAAAAGTAGATATGTGACCTCAACATAGCCTAGGTCAGAATCAACCTTACTAACCATTCCCCACAACTGAATGAATAAAGCAAGAAGATGTGTACAAAAGTGAACACTTTAATGGAAGGTGCAACAAGCTGTTCAACACAGCAATATGGCCAAACTGTCAGAATGGTATGTTAAACAGAAACAAAAAAGAGACAAGTGATTTGAGAATATATACTACGGAAGCCGAGAGAGGCCCTTCATATAATTTTTTTTTTTATTCACCTTGTTATCCCGAGATAACGACATAATTAATTCAGGATCTCGAGAAAACAACACAACTAATTCGAAATCTCGAGAAAACAAAACCGTTATTCCGAGATAACGACATAATTAATTCAGGATCTCGAGAAAACAACACAACTAATTCGAGATCTCGAGAAAACAAAACCGTTATTCAGAGATAACGACATAATTAATTCAGGATCTCGAGAAAACAACACAACTAATTCGAGATCTCGAGAAAACAAAACCGTTATTCCGAGATCTCGAGAAAACAAAACAATTATTCCGTGATCTCGAGAAAACAAAATTATTTCATGATCTCGAGTAAACAGCTGAGAAATGGTTCATTCAGGTACGCCAAGAGACTTGTGATATGCTGACTTTGGGGCTATTTCTCATTCTGTATAGACACAACTTTGGTCATTAGAATGTCTGGAATAATTGATCACCTAATAAGGCAATATTTTGATCAGGGGTTGACACAGGGAGAGATTGCATTAAGTCTTTTAATAAGGGATAATTTATTAGTCCGTGGCACCTCCGCAGAAGACTGGCCCGGCTTCGTCTCTACCGACGGAGATACAGTGATCCAGCTGAGATCATGAAATAGTTGTTTTGTTTTCTCGAGATCACGGCATAATTGTTGTGTTTTCTCGAGATCACGGAATAATTGTTTTGTTTTCTCGAGATCATGGAATAATTGTTTTGTTTTCTCGAGATCTCGAATTAGTTGTGTTGTTTTCTCGAGATCCTGAATTAATTATGTCGTTATCTCAGGATAACAAGGTGAATAAAAAAAGATTATATGAAGGGCCTCTCGTGGCTTCCGGCTTCTGTAAAATATACACTCAAACAAAACAGCAATAAAGGAGGAGAGGGGCGACAGCCCGAGGAAAGCCCTCACAGGAGTGCACATCATTTGTAACATAGGCTACCCAACTCAGTACAAGAACAAAACACTTACAGTGTGTGCAGTAGGCTTCGTGCGCATTGTTCTGCACCTCTCGGAGGAAGGGGTAGGTGCCCTGTAAATCTTTGGAAAAGGTACATTTTCTTTTCGGCATAATTGCTGCGGCATTACTGCTGCTAGCTGCTAGACAAAGAACATTCGCGCCAGTTAATGTTTATTTTATTGTTGCATGGCAACACGTTCTGTTGTCTGGAATAATGTGGCTAAATAAACACCCACGCCACAGGACCAGGGGGCAGTAACCAGGAAAGTTTGCGATTCCTGTCAATTCATAAAAATAGTAAATGCAGACATTTCTCCGCTAATGATTCCCATGCTGCTCAGTCGCAAACGTCGCGAGTGGCAAAAACCGGGACATATCCTTGTCCCGACAGACTTTTGTCGGGACTCAGGACACACAACCCCAAATCAGGACTGTCCCGATAAAACTGGGACGTCTGGTCACCCTACTCTAGCTGTTTCTGTGCCTCTCTTGCTCCTCATGGTTTTTCTCTCTAGCTATTTTCTCTTGTCCATGGTTCTTGCACTAGCATTTTTCTGGTTCTTGGTTTTTTGCATTAAGGGTTATTTCTGGTTCATGGTTTTTGCACTAAGGGTTATTTCTGGTTCATGGTTTCTTGCACTAAGGGTGTTTTTCTTGTTTATGTTTTTTTGTGCTAGCGTTTTTGTCTTTGCCTGTCTCATGTTTTTGTCAAGTTGTTTGTTCTCATTTTGCCCTGACTATTTTTGCTATTTGTTTTTCATCCTGTTTGTTTATCTTTTGCCACACCCTTTCTTCCCTGTATTAAATCATCTTATTTATTGGATTACTGTCTGTCTTCTGTTTTTGGATCTTAACTTCACCATACTTCCACCAGCCCCAACAGTACGTTCTGGCCAACATGGATCCAGTGGAACTCGCCCATCTGAGAACGGCCATCCAGTAGCAAGGGACTCTCCTCGGGACCCACCAACAAGACCTACAACAAATTACCCAGAACCTCGCCACCCTCTCCAATGCTCTCAACCTTCTCACCATGCAGATACAATGCTGTCAAGCCGTGCCTACCCCTGCTCAGCTGTCTCCTACTTCAGCTCCTGCCACCGCCTTTCTCCATGAACCGAGACTTCCAGCACCTTAGCCCTACAATGGAGAACCAGGTACTTGCAGATCGTTTTTGTCTCAGTGTTCGTTGATTCTAGAACTGCAACCTCTGGCCTTCCCCACAGAACGCTGCCAGGTAGCATATACAATAATGCTCCTCACCGGCAAGGCCAGAGAGTGGGGAACTGTGGTCTGGGATGCCAATGCACCCTTTTGTTCCAGTTTCAAGGATTTTCTCCGAGGAGATGAGGTGAACTTTTGACCGTTCTCTGTCCAGCTGAGAGGTGGCCAGAGAGCTCATGGAGCTGTGGCAGGGGTCCCAGTCTACCTCAGATTATGCCATTGAGTTCCAGACGTTGGCGGCTTCGTGCAATTGGAACGAGAATGCCCAGATCGACGCATTCCTGCACGGCTTGTCCAATGCCATCAAGGACGAGTTGGTATTGCGGGAACTGCCGTCAGACCTCTCCAGCTTCATGGACCTTGCCAACCGCATCGATGCTCGGATCCAGCAACGGAGGAGAGAGAGAATTACTGCCTTAGATTCACATCCTCTCTGCCTCCCGCTGCGTCCGTTGAATCCATGTAGGTAGCCTGGGTTCGGGTGTCAGCAGAGGAACGACATCGCTGGTGGGGCACGGGGGCCTGCTTCTACTGCAGTCAGCTGGGACACATCTGCTGAGCCTGCCCACTAAAAGGACAAGCCCACCAGTGAATCAAGGGGCCTTGGTGGGTAATGCTTGGAACCAGTCCCCCGCTAATTGTCCGTTACTTCCTGTCATTATTATCTGTGACAACCAGCATCACCACCTCCAGGTCCTCGTCAACTTGGGGGAGGACAGGAATCTGATCTGCTCCGCCACTGCCAAGCATCTGGGAATCCCGCTACTTGCTCTTGATGTCCCTCTCACTGTCCTGATACTCAGTGGCACTGGCTTGACCAGCATCACCCACCTTACCACCCCACTCACCCTAAGGATTTCCGGTAACCACTCAAACCATCCAGCTTCACGTCATGAACAACCCCCATGTACGCATCATCCTAGGATTACCATGGTTAATGCAGCACAACCCCCACCTTAACTGGGCTGACAACACCATCCTAGGCTGGAACCAGTCATGCCTAGCTTCCTGTCTGAACTCCACTCTGCCTCCTGCCAAACCACCACAGCCTTCAGCTGGCAAGTTCCCTGACCTCTCTCACATGCCTTTGGAATATCTGGATCTCAAACTTGTTTTCAGCAAGACCTGAGCTGTGTCCCTCCCTCCTCACAGACCCTATGACTGTGGTATCTACTTTCTACCTGGGACGGCGCCACCCAAAGGACAACTCTAGTCTCTCTCTCCCATCGAAAGGCAAGCCATGGAGAAGCACATCTCCAAATCTTTGGCAGGTGGGATCATCCATCCTTCCTCTCCCCCAGCAGGGGCGGGATTCTTCTTTGTGGAAAAGGACAAGTTGCTCCACCTCTGCATTGACTATCAGAGTCTCAATGCCATCATGGTCAAGAACCGCTACCCATTACTGCTCATGACCACAGCCTTTGAACTACAGTACTCCAGGGAGCCAAGGTATTCACCAAGCTAGATCTATGCAATGCATACTATCTTGTCAGGATCAGGGAGGGGGACGAGTGGAAGACAGCCTTTAACACCACCACTGGTCACTACGAGTACCTCATGGACCCTTTCGGCCTGACCAATGTGCCCGCAGTCTTCCAGGCACTCATTAATGACGTCTTAAGGGACTTCTTAAAGATCATTTTTGTGTACCTGGATGACATCCTGATCTTCTTCCACTCCCTGGAGGAACATCGGGGTCACATCTGGCAGGTCCTCCAGTGCCTGCTAGAGAACAAATTGTTCGTCAAGGTGGAAAAGAGTGAATTTCACCAGAGCTTGGTCTCATTTCTGGGATTCATCATCTCCCTGGCAAGGATCCAGATGGACCCCCTCAAGCTTGAGGCAGTTGTGTCATCTTCGAGACGAGAGCTCCAGCACTTCCTAGGATTTGCCAACTTCTACAGAGGCTTTATTCACAACTTCAGCACAGTGACCGGACCGCCCTCAGCCCTGACCTTGACCAAGACCCAATTCAAGTGGGGGGAGTAAGCAGAGAAAGCCTTTTCCATGCTCAAGCACAGATTTACCACAGCACCCATTCTCACCCTACCCAATCCTACCAAGCACTTTATTGTCGAGGTCGATGCTTCCGAGTCAGGGGTCGGAGCTATACTATCCCAGAGGGCCATTGACAAGGTCCACCCATGCTCCTTCTCCCACTGGCTATCCATATTTCATTCTTCTGCCCAAGTTCCTCTCAGCCAAAGAAACTGCAGAACTACTCATCCACCATGTGTTCCACCTACATGGACTACCCACTGACATCGTTTCTGACTGGGGCCCTCAGTTCACTGCACAGTTCTGGAGGGCCTTCTGCAAACTCATCGGGGCCACCTGTAGTCTCTCCTCAGGCTTCCACCCACAGACCAACGGCCAGACTGAACAGGTGAACCAGGCTTTGGAGGTTGCACTCAGGTGGATGGTGTCCAGGGATGCTGATTCTTGGAGTAAGTACCTACCCTGGATCAAGTACGCTCATAACACTTCCTTCATCTGCTACAGGTCTCTCACCCTTCCAGTGCTCCCTAGGTTACCAGCCACCACTCTTCCCCCAACCAAGAGGAGGAGGTCGCTGTACCCTCAGCCCAGACCTTCATATGCCACTGCAGGAGGACGTGGGCATTGGCCCAGAGAAAACTCATTCGCTCTGCCCCAGCATCCAAGAGACAGGCCAACAAACACCGCTCTAAGGCGCCCACTTACCGGGTGGGGCAACGAGTCATGCTCTCCACATGCCATCTGCCACTCAGAACCATCTCCCACAAGCTGACTCCCAGGTACCTAGGACCCTTCCTCATCAAAAAGGTAATCAACCCATGTTCCATCAGACTGGCACTACCACTCTCCATGCAACACATCCACCCCACGTTCCACGTGTCACAGCTTAAACCTCTGGTCTCTAGTTCTGGAGGCGCTCGGGGGTTACTGTCATGCTCCACCCCGGACATCCACTCTGGAGATTACGGCTCTCTTGCTCCAGTGCCAATCCAGATCCAGGACAGGAATTCCTTCTCCCCTGAACTTACTTCCTGGTTTTCACTGCTGCTTATTTAAAGGCCATTCTCAGACTGTTTTTGCCAGAACATCTCATTTGCTTCTCTAGCAGTTTCTGTGCCTCTCTTGCTCCTCATGGTTTTTCTCTCTAGCTATTTTCTCTTGTCCATGTTTTTTTTTTGCACCAAGGGTTATTTCTGGTTCATGGTTTCTTGCACTAAAGGGTCTTTTCTTTGTTTGTTTATTTTGTGCTAGCGTTTCTTTGCCGGTCATGTTTTTGTCAAGTTGTTCTCATTTTGCCCTGACTCTTTTTGCTATTTTTTTCATCCTGTTTGTTTATCTTTTGCCATACCCTTTCTTCCCTGTATTAAATCATATTTTTTGGATTACTGTCTGTCTTCTGTTTTTGGATCTTAACGTCACCATACCTCCACCAGCCCTAACAGTTAATTACATCTCAAATGACTGATCGATGGGCTGTAATCCAGAAAAAAAAATGGCCTGCCTTGTCTTGTTAGGTAGTTATTCATATCTATTAGTCCTTTGATATGCTTCATTACATTTTCATATCACAATATTAATCTAAGAGCAAGCCTACCATGATAGATGTGATGTTTGAATGTGTATTGGTCCTCCAATACAGTGTCTCGTGATCAGCATATGCGCTGGTTTTTTTAAAAAAAAAGTTTGCATATCTTGTCACATGACATTTCAGGGAGAATACAATATTCAAAAAATAAGGTACAGTGACTTGCAAAAGTATTCATCCCTCTTGGTGTTTTGTCCTGTTTTTATTGCATTACAAGCTGGAATTAAAATGGATTTTTTTTTGGGGGGGGGGGTAGCACCATTTGATTTACACAACATGCCTACAACTTTAAAGGTGAAAATCGTTGTTTTATTGTGACACAATTAACATGAAAAAAGAGGAATCTGGAGTGTGCATAGTGCATCATGTCTTGGAATGGCGTAGTCAAAGGTCAGACTTCAATCCAGTTGAGAATCTGTGGCATAACTTGAAGATTGCTGTACACCAACGCAATCCATCCAACTTGAAAGAGTTACCTTGAGGAATGGACAAAAATCCCAGTAGCTAGATGTGCTAAGCTCATAGAGACATACCCCAAGAGACCTGTAGGTGTAATTGCAGTAAAAGGTGGCTCTACAAAATATTAACTTTTGGGGGGGGTGAGTACCTATGCACACTTCAGATTTCTGTTTTTTCATGTCAATTATTGTCACAAAACAATTTGCACCTTTTAAAGTTGTAAGCATGTTGTGTAAATCAAATCGTGCTACTGTAACCCCCCAAAAAATCCCTTTTAATTCCAGCTTGTAATGCGATAAAACAGGACAAACCAAAGGGGATGAAGACTTTTGCAAGACACTGTTTGTCCATGAAGATAAATCAGCCTGCTTACCCAGGCAAGGACACTTGGCCTGGGTAAGTCTTCTTTTTGTAAGTTTGAATGTTTTTGTCCCTCTGTCAACACAATCAAGACACACACAGATCATTATTAGCTAGGCATTCATAATGCTGATGTTATAAACTGTTATCTAGCTTACCGTTTCTTGTCTGTCTTGATGAAAAATGTTCCAAGTTTCCTTTGTTTCAATTTTTTCATTGCCATTGTCACTGATCAAGCTAGTGGTACTACTCTTCTCTTCTAAGTCCCATTCTTTTTGTTGTGTACATTACATACATGGCCTGGATTTTTAAGGTGTTTTTTTTTTTTACTTTTTCCTGTTGGTTTTTTATACTTTTTTATTGCACTTTTTTGCTACTGTCTATTCCTGACTCTTTTCTATCTGTGAGCTGCTGAAACATGTAAATTTCCCCACCAAGGGATGAATAAAGTGTATTTTATCTTGTCTGAATGACCTCTTTCTGGAGCATTTTTTTTTTTTTGGTTTGACCTAGATTCTTTGTCTCAGGTCCCGCTATACAAAGCATCGTGAGAATGCAAGTAATTAGGTCAGGTAAGTATCACTGCTTACCACAGGTGGTTGGATCCTGAACCATTGGTCTGTTGGTTGTGTATGGCTATAGCCCATGTAGCCAGCTAGTGGTAAAGTAAACACACACCCGTGACCAATGCTAAGTGGTGCGCATATATTTCTGACCAATGCATGTGCATCAGTTTAATTAGTCTGGATCCATCCCTGGTATAGGCTAATAAACATTTTGGATGTGATATAAAAGAAATATAAAATATTATAAAAGAGAAATCAATACAAAAGATTAAAGTAACATTTTCTGTCCACTGCTTAAGCAAATTTCTTCTGGTCAACAGAAACATAGACTGTCTTCTCCAAAAAGGATAATAAATAACTTCAGACGTCAGCTTGCATTATTCTGGCCAAAAACTGTTACAACTCCTAAACAGCTTGCTCTTGAATGGAATACATGGACAGTGGTGTTCATCACACAAAAACATGTCTATCATAATAATGTCTTACATGCTAAGTACCACAATAGACACTAAGTTGTCAGTTTATTCTTAACTACACTGATATATCTAATATAGGTTGCAAATATCTGTTAGACTATCCATGTGTAGTAAGTTCAAAAGTTGTCAGTGTTTATGTGGAGAAAGCTTTCCATATTCAGAGTTGGTTCACGCACGTACTTCAGTTCAATTTTTGGGTACTGGATTCAGATTACACCTGCATGTACTTCATGCCTTTCTGGCTGCCAGACCTTTGTTAAGTACATGTGTCTGTGATGGGTTTTCAGTAGCATTTAGACCATCATCTTTACACACTAGCACTTGCCTTTAAGTCACCCAAAAAAACCCAAAGGATTAAAAAAAAATCAAAGAAGCATTTTTTTGTGTTTTCTTTTTGTTTGTTTCTTTGTGGCCAGTGAAGCCAGCAGTTTTCAGTATTAAGATGAAAGATTGGTTTCACTTTAATGGTAAGGAGGTTGCTTGCCTTTGTTGTTGCTTTGAAGACAAAGTCAAGAGAACTTTCCACAAGCAGCCACAGTTAAAGTGGAACGTCGCATTGCACACCAGATGTTGTTTTTAAATGGCAGTCATTTTTTTCATTAATTTTATTTGCATTTATTATTTCAAGTCATAAATCTCCTGATAGTCACTTCCTGGAAAGATTCATTCATTCTTTGTCACTACTTTATCCTCCTTGTTTAGTTTTTTTTTTTACTTTCCCCCCAAAATCTTGTGACCTGATTTATCAGTGTGGTGAAGTATGATGGTGTGTAGGCATATTAATAAAAACTGTACAGCTTAAAAAATTATAATAAAAAATAATAAAAATAAAACTTTATCTGCCTTTACTGTTATGACTTTTTTGTAAACTACCTTGTCACACAATTGATTATTCAATATAAAGAAAATATATTATAAAATAGCCATGATTTCATTAGTATTAAATTATGACATTATATATGTGGGCGGCACGGTGGTGTAGTGGTTAGCGCTGTCGCCTCACAGCAAGAAGGTCCTGGGTTCGAGCCCCGTGGCCGGCGAGGGCCTTTCTGTGCGGAGTTTGCATGTTCTCCCTGTGTCCGCGTGGGTTTCCTCCGGGTGCTCCGGTTTCCCCCACAGTCCAAAGACATGCAGGTTAGGTTAACTGGTGACTCTAAATTGACCGTAGGTGTGAATGTGAGTGTGAATGGTTGTCTGTGTCTATGTGTCAGCCCTGTGATGACCTGGCGACTTGTCCAGGGTGTACCCCGCCTTTCGCCCGTAGTCAGCTGGGATAGGCTCCAGCTTGCCTGCGACCCTGTAGAAGGATAAAGCGGCTAGAGATAATGAGATGAGATGAGATTATATATGTGGGCATGGGCATAACTATCACCATAACAGTTAAATACAAATATTTAAATTTCATTAACAAGTGTATCAAATTTGGACAGAACCAACTAGGAGGGCACTCGGTAGAGCACATACCTCTACCAAGCCGCATACTATCTTCAGATTTGCGTCAAAAGCTAATCAATTGTTACTTGGCCCACAGCCCATATTTCCTCAGAATTTCATCAAAATTTCATCTGTTCACTGCTTTTTGAGTTATGTTGGGAAAAGTCAAACAGAGGTGAAAGCATAACTCCTCTCATTGGTGGCGACTGCCCATCACTAGCGATGATAACTGCTTCATTAGGATGCGCAGAAATGGAGATGGGGCGCAAGGTCCACACCAGAGCTCTGCTCCTAATGAAGCGCCTTGCACAGTAAGGTAAGACAAACGATGTTGTGCCCCCATCATGTTGTCTCTCTGGCCCTCCAGACCTGATGCCAAGTGATGCACAAAAGTGCCACAGACCTGACGGGTATGGAAGTTGCCCTGCAGTGACAGCTGACTTGCCAAGTGATGCCATCCATTGGCCATTTGAGTGGCTCTTCCTTATGCCATCTGGTGGTGTTCCACTGACCCTGTTGAGTTCATCTGCCACAATACACCAAAAAGCTCCTGCTGCCAGCACCTTATTGGTGATGTACTATTCAACCCATAGCTGGAACCCAGGCAGGTGCTACCATTCTGGGTCAGAGTGGACCTGGAGGCAATGCTGAATCAGGGTAACTTCACTTTCCCCAATACTCAAGTCCTCCTGGACCGGAGATTCACCACCAGTTGCAGTTTAAAGTCATACCCAGGACTACCCAGGAAAATATCCTCTCACAAAGCTGGTGGAGGTAAATATAGAGTTGAGGTGAAAGTGCTGAGAAGAACAAGAGGTTGTCAAGGCAAGGTCAGGGCAGAGGTCAAAAGTCAAAATTCTTTTGTTAGTCACTTTGTCTCATTTTCAATGACGCTTGAGCTCAAAGCTTTACTTGCAAGTATACAAATCTAACTTGTACATAATAGTGAGCATGGTATAATTAAACACAGGATATACCATATACAGCATATGAAATGTTCAGCATTTGCATAAAGACACACCAATGTGTCTTTTTTTGGCAAAAAGGCTTATGTTTGTGCATTTGGAGATGGAGACATGTCTTCATTAATTTTAAAAGTAACAAAAGATGGTCCAATGCTAGTTATCTAGCAAGGAAGAGTTAATGATGTTCGGTAACTAGCAACGTTATTTACGTGAAAAAGTGCACTCCATATTTGGTGAGGAGAGCACTGATATACATTCAATATATACAGTACATGACAGATAAAAATGTGATAATATGTAAATAGGGATCAGAGTAATATTCTTTCAGAATTTTAAGCGACACCCTGGACAACGGGTGCTTGTTGGAGTTTGGGTAGGTGTTTGTTCATTACCTTCTTTTGTTGATGTTTTGTAACTGTCATCAAGGGCATGGTATTTATCAGGAAGAAAAGGCCTGTGCATAGACATCGAGGGGAAGTCACTAGTGTCAATGTCCCTGCTTGCATAGGCGGTTTTAAACGGGGGCCAGGGGGGGCCAGTGCCCCTGTAAAATTGCTCCTGGCCCCTGTTGTGGCCCCTGTGCTGAACAGGTAACAAGATTTATTAATTTTGACGTGCGCTGGCTCGAAGATCGGAACTGATATGACGGAGTGTTCTACATGGACTCCTTAAAGCGCTACACGCACACTGTTACCTGCAGCAGAAAGGCCCGCAGCAGCGCGAATTGCACTGTAAAAAAATATTTGTTGTTTTAACTTAAAAAAGTTAGTGCAAGGGCTGCCTTAAAATTTTGAGTTCACTGGAATTCACATAGTAAGTTAAATTGTTGTGAACTTACTATATTAATTTCAGTGAACTCAAAATTTTAAGGCAGCCCTTAAGGCAACCCTTGCACTAACTTTTTTAAGTTAAAACAACAAATCATTTTTTACAGTGTGTAAACTTCGGACGTGAGAGATAACAGCTGCAGCCCTGCAAGGACTAGGCTACTGCAAAGAGGCGAAAGTAAGGAAAATTATTCAATTTCGTAACGTCAGTGTTTGCACATATCCGTGTTTTACTGTTGTTGTTCACTACAATAATAAATCCGTTTTATTGCGCTTTCTTAAAAGTGCGTTGCACAGCAATAAGTAGCCTAACTTAATATTTTTGGGAAATGGGTAAAATAACCGACAGTGTTTAACCTTCTTGTAAAACTTTAATGGCCTTTTGATATGTAGAGGCTACATTCCTCTCCGCTTACTTTTTAGTATAGACCTACTGTAGGCTATAATCATGGAAAGGAGCAAGAAGGACATTATGTCCTTTTTTGCCCCATTGGCAAAAAGCAACATAGAGAGAGTAAGGAAGATGAAGATTATGAAAGAGGAGAGAGAGCCAGAGGTGGAGAGAGAGCCAGAGGTGGTGGTTGGAGAGGTGGAAAGTGAGGCATCTGAAAGGCAATCTGAGAGTGAGGATGAAGACATTCAGGATCAGATTGAGGGACAGAATGAGGGACAACCCAACAAGTCATTGGGACAACCAGATTCACCATGCATATCAAGTACAGCACCATCAGGTTTGTGATGTTGAACAAATGTATGTGTGTGAGCAGTGTCGACCTACAATTCATATAGCCTACCCTGAAAGTGTGAAGTCTGAATAATAATTAATAAATCTCATCTCATTCTCATTATCTCTAGCCGCTTTATCCTTCTACAGGGTCGCAGGCAAGCTGGAGCCTATCCCAGCTGACTACGGGCGAAAGGTGGGGTACACCCTGGACAAGTCGCCAGGTCATCACAGGGCTGACACATAGACACAGACAACCATTCACACCTACAGCCAATTTAGAGTCACCAGTTAACCTAACCTGCATGTCTTTGAACTGTGGAGGAAACCGGAGCACCCGGAGGAAACCCATGCGGACACGGGGAGAACATGCAAACTCCACACAGAAAGGCCCTCGCCAGCCCCGGGGCTCAAACCCAGGACCTTCTTGCTGTGAGGCGACAGCGCTAACCACTACACCACCGTGCCGCCAATTAATAAATATAAAATACAAATAATAGATATAATAATAAATTAATAAATGAATAATGATAAATAAATGTTGTTCTCAGTCGCACTCTCATATTTACTGTATTCATCTTTCTCCAGATATCAGCAAGTGCTTGGACAACACTCCAGTGCAGCCACGTCTGAAGAAAAGGTTCATTGTATGCAAAAATAGAAATCTTATTTTACAAAAAAGAGAAACATGGTTTTAAGATTTACTGAGCACAATTTATTTTATGTTTAGGCTATTGAGACAGAATGTTTATCTCATTGTATTTATGCTCAATGTATTTTGTTTTGGTTTTAAATAAACTAAACAAAACATTTTGAACGCTTAAATATTGCATGTTTTGCCCATATGTGCCCCCCTGAAAAAACACTGGCCCCACCTCGGCCTCCCTAGTAATTTTGGTCTAGAACCGCCACTGCCTGCTTGTAACTTTCCACCACCAGAAATTATATATATAATATTATTATACATACAGGACACATTTTCGATGGAATAAAATGTATTTTATTCCCTTCCAGCAGGTTTCATTCATTTGGTTTGATAGCATGCAATATTGTTAGCATATCGCTTATCCTACACGTATTATGTCACTCTACCCAATGGAGGATGAATGTTCAATATGGTTTACAATATTGCATGGTTGTCAAGGCAACATGACATCACATGTTGGCACTGATGCAAATATTCAATGAGAAAGTTTTCTGCTACGTATGCGCAGAAGCATTTCTTTGTTTGCTGGGAAAGAGAAAGATGTGTTGAACACCCAGAAGGCTCCCAAAATGTCATTAGATATTTGTCATGCATATTTACAAGAGAAAAACATGCCAAAGACATTGCAAAACTGGAAAAGAGACACGTTCGGAGATGCAAAACTTCTGCGCTAGCAAGTGTCTGTGACAATTTGTAAAGAAACATGGCTGGCAGGTTTGCTTCATTAAATATGGAAGATTTTTGAGAGAATTTTGACAGAGAAAGACACATTGAACACCTGGAAGGAAAGTGTATTTATCATTATAATAATATTAGCTGGCTTTTTTATGGTATATCAGATATATTCCATTCAGCTACTCGTCTTCAACTCGTTCAATATCACGCTAGCTGAATGGAATATATCTGATATACCATGAAAAAAAGCCAGCCAATATTATTTAAATATTATATATTAGTTTTTGTAATTATAGTGGACTTCCAATTCAAAATAATTAAATGTCACTAAAATATGTAACAAATTGTACTATTTAAAACTGAGGAGCTGAAAATATTCTACTTTATTTGGCAGCCTTTTTCGAGTGCCCTAGAAAAGGCTTATTTTCTATGTTTGGTGTGCAACAGGCATCATTATGCAACTGCACTGAGTTTATTAGTTACTAGATTGGTACCTCAAATATTGCTCAGTATATATGTGATTGTCGCTTAATAAAATCCTTCACATTATTGTCTTTCATTGTTTTACATACTACAATGGCTACATTATAACTGGAAACTTGTAGGCTTTTTTTTAAACCACAAAATCAGTTCTGTTTTGCATTTCATTGTCATTTTGCAATGAGGGTTTTTTTTAATCTAAAGGAGGCTTATACAATAATTTGTAACTTGTAAGCAATAATTATATAAGCAACTAATTCCATTGCATGGTTGAAAAATACTTATATCAAGACAGAATTCTGAAGACATTAAGTAAGTTATGATGTTATAATTGGGGACTAGGTTATGATGCTAATAGGTAAAGTGGTATTTAACATATCTGAAAACATTTCAGAATTTGAACCAGTGCTTTAAATAGATTTTTTTTTCCCATCAGGATGTAAAGAACACTGATCAATGAGGGCAAAGGGGCAGTGGCCGTCCCCTCCCTCTGGACGTCTCTGATAGCTCAGACATGTCCTTAATAAGACCTGCTGATGGCTGCAGCCTCTGGGCTTGCTGTGAGAAACCAAACAGAAGTTCAAAGAGACGCAAATGAGGACAGATACAATCAGAAACGAAAAAGAAGCACAATCAGAGACAGCTCATTGTTCAGACTGCTGCAATTGACAATTAAGACTACTTAGTAATTAGAAATGAAAGGCATTTATTCCTGCAAGAATCGTCTCCTAAATTAAAGGGCCTTTGCAGCAATAAACATGTGAAGTGCTGGTTACAGTATTTAGGAAACATTTTGTTCTATGAAATGCACTACACTGTAAAAGATATACTTACTGGGTGTAGTGAATTATGGTGCAACATAAATAGCACATTTTGAAGCTCAAATGACTTTTACAGGTGCCAACATGTTATCCATTTTTGGCAGGCTAAAAAAGAATTATGATAATGGCACTATTACCATAGCAACGTTTATCAATCATATACCTTCACTGTTTATATGAGAGGTGCACTGAGGCACAAATAAAACAATTTATCATGTGAAGACTGCAGCAGTAGCATGAACTGGCATGTTTCTAACAGTAATATTGATGGCCAATTGTTACATTTAATAATCTTTTATCAACATGAATTTATTTAAAATAGTTATGCAACTCTCTTACCCTCCTATTTAATAAATATTTGCCGAAGGTGAAGTCAAGGTTATTATTCACCGATATTCACTGAATCTGAGGCAGATAATTGTTTTAGTATAAATACACAGGTGATTATTTCAAAAATTAAAAATCATATTTAAAAAAACAACATTTATTTCAAACTTCAAAAACAGCATGCGAATGTAATGCGTTGCAGACTTGTGCCACTTATCTGTGCAGACTCACATAAAATACTTTGTTTTGAAATTGATAAATCACAATTCCATTTTACCTTTGAATAGTTTTAGACCAAACTTCGTAACATCTTTAGTACTTTTAGGAACAGCATTTTCTTTCATCATTTGTAATTCTTCCTCACTTATGGGGACAAAGCGATTGGCTGCCATTTTGCCGAGTTGCTCGACGTGATTATCGAGAAATAGTCCAAATTTCTTGACCAATCAGCATGCAATTTTCAATAATCACCTGTATATTTATACTAATCCATCCATTATCCGTAACCGCTTACCCTGTGCAGGGTCATGGGCAAGCTGGAGCCTATCCCAGCTCACTGTAGGCGAGAGGTGGGGTACACCCTGGGCAAGTCACCAGGTTATTGCAGGGCTGATACATAGAGAGAAACAACCATTCACACTCACATTCACACCTGCGGTCAATTTAGAGCCACCAATTAACCTAACCTGCATGTTTTTGGACTGTGGGGGAAACCAGAGGAAACCCACACAGACATGGGGAGAACATGCAAACTCCACACAGACATGAGGAGAACATGCAAACTCCACACAGAAAGGTCCCCATCGGCCACTGGGCTTGAACCCAGAACCTTCTTGCTGTGAGACAACAGTGCTAACCACTACACCACTGTGCCGCCTTTATACTAATCCATATTATGGATAGCTACAAAATAACAAACCACACAAATCAAACTCAACTCCAGACTCAGATCTACATACCTTCTTAAGAACTAGTCTGTCATGTTTTTCAAGTGAAATTCTATCAAGTATATACAGTAGAATCAGGGACTAATTGCTGCCCTCAAATTTCACAATCTAGCCATTCTGCCTCACCTCTTAAATACGCTATACAGTATATAGTATGAGAATTATACATAGATACTGTATGTGTGCTCAGGTGGTAGAAATATCTATAGTAGTGTTTGATTCAAGACCACCTGATCCAAAACCGAGTCAAGATCAAGACTATAGCCAATAGAATCCAAGTTAAGACCAAGTATAATGGGGCAGGACCAAGACGAGACCAACACCACACCTGGCCGAATCCATGTGAAAACCGAGACCAGATGTTCAGATGTGTTAATTTGCTGGTTGTAGAATTTTCCTAACCTGTCTACCTTCTAACTTTCCAAACCTAATTTCTGTTGAGTTAATTAAAATAATTCATGTACTTGGGTGGCACGGTGGTGTAGTGGTTAGCACTGTCACCTCACAGCAAGAAGGTCCTGGGTTCGAGCCCAGCAGCCGGCAAGGGCCTTTCTGTGTGGAGTTTGCATGTTCTCCCCGTGTCCGCGTGGGTTTCCTCCGGGTGCTCCGGTTTCCCCCACAGTCCAAAGACATGCAGGTTAGGTTAACCAGTGACTCTAAATTGACCGTAGGTGTGAATGTGAGTGTGCATGGTTGTCTGTGTCTATGTATCAGCCCTGTGATGACCTGGCGACTTGTCCAGGGTGTACCCTGCCTTTCGCCCAAAGTCAGCTGGGATAGGTTCCAGCTTGCCTGCGACCCTGTAGAAGGATAAAGTGGCTAGAGATAATGAGATGAGATGAGATGAGATGAGATGAGATGAGATTTCTCTTGAGTTAATTAATTCATGTACTTGGGTGGCACGGTGGTGTAGTGGTTAGCACTGTCACCTCACAGCAAGAAGGTCCTGGGTTTGAGCCCAGCAGCCGGCGAGGGCCTTTCTGTGTGGAGTTTGCATGTCCTCCCCATGTCTGTGTGGGTTTCCTCCGGGTGCTCCGGTTTCCCCCGCAGTCCAGAGACATGCAGGTTAGGGTAATTGGTGGCTCTAAATTGACCGTAGGTGTGAATGTGAGTGTGAATGGCTGTTTGTCTCTGTGTGTCAACCTGATGACTTGTCCAAGGTGTACCCCGCCTCTCACCCATAATCAGCTGGGATAGGGTCCAATTTGCCTGCGACCCTGTAGAACAGGATAAGCGGCTACAGATAATGAATGGATGGATAGTTCATGTACTTCAGTATTATCATTTTTTTTAAATAAGTACACAGGATGTGGGCTGTTTCACAATCATGGTTGTCTTTTTGAATAACACCAATTAACTCCTGCAACTAGGTCCAGTGTGTATATATACTGGAGTTTTTTAATACCTTACTTTACAGGGACATACCAGCCCAACCTACTTGTTTTTGAAGAATTTTGATGGTGTTCCCTTCTTAAGTCACTCCTGTACATCACGTGTATCACTTGAAAGGTTCATAAGCGACTATAGTTAGTGTGACAAACATATTTTACAATTATTCCATGAAATCGAGTCGTACATGAGCTGATAGTGGACAAGGTGCATAGCAACCGAGTTGGCTTTAAGCCATGTACGATGAGATTGAGTGGAGTAACTCTTTTATTCTATCAACATTCACTGGATTTTGAGAAACAGAGCGTTTTTCATCTCATCTCATCTCATTATCTCTAGTCACTTTATCCTGTTCTACAGGGTCGCAGGCAAGCTGGAGCCTATCCTAGCTGACTACGGGCGAAAGGCAGGGTACACCCTGGACAAGTCACCAGGTCATCACAGGGCTGACACATAGACAACCATTCACACTCACATTCACACCTACGGTCAATTTAGAGTCACTGGTTAACCTAACCTGCATGTCTTTGGACTGTGGGGGAAACCGGAGCACCCGGAGGAAACCCACGCGGACATGGGGAGAACATGCAAACTCCGGACAGAAAGGCCCTCGTCGGCCACGGGGCTCGAACCCGGACCTTTTTGCTGTGAGGCGACAGCGCTAACCACTACATCACCGTGCCGCCACAGAGCATTTTTATTATTATTTTTTTGTAAATTCAATAAATAAAAGCTTTACACAAAACGTCTACAAAATCATTTCCACTTAGAATGTAAACAAACTGGTGAAATGACAGTAGCAATTTGTGAAAAATGCTATAATAATTCTTGAAAAATAAAAAAGGATATGTTCTTACTATCAAATACTTTTATTCCATATTTTGTTGCTTTTTTTGTATTTTTGTTTTTTTTATTTTCAAGTAGAATTTTTATTTCATTCTCGGTTGGTTCAACAACACACTCCACCATTTTCCTCCTTGTCTTCTTCTTCTTCTTCTTTAGGGTGTTTTGGTTGTTGGCAAACAAACTTAAAGCTGCATTACCACCACCGACTGGGCTGACATGTGGAATAGGAGATCTTGGGGAAGGGATAAACTATATTCTTTTAGCTAGTTCAGTTTATTTTACATACTTGATAAAGTCGCCATTTTGTTTTTCTCTTCTCATGGTATAGGAGCTGATATACTAGTAGTAAAGTAGCCAATCAGAGCATGCGATTGCTCATATCCAGTGAATGTGGATAGAATAAAGAATTAATATATATTAAATTCAATAAAGAACATTACAAATCACTTGGTTTGAACTGTTTTTGGTTAAAATGAATATGTAATGACCTTTTGTTTGTTTGTTTGTTTGTTTGTTTGTTTGTTTGTTTGTTTGTTTTTGTGGTAGTGTAAGAAGGAACAATTAGCTATGAGTTGTTTTTAAAAATAAACACAACAAGGAAACAATGTAACTTAATCAATATTACTTATACAGTGGCGGCATGGTGGTGTAGTGGTTAGCACTGTCACCTCACAGTAAGAAGGTTCTGGGTTCGAGCCCAGTGGCTGACAGTGGCCTTCTGTGTGGAGTTTGCATGTTCTCCCCGTGTCTGTCTGGGTTTCCTCCGGGTGCTCTGGTTTCCCCACAGTTCAAAGACATGCAGGTTAGGCTAATTGGTGACTCTAAATTGACCGTAGGTGTGAATGTGAGTGTGAATGGTTGTTTGTCTCTATGTGTCAACCCTGTGATGCCCTGGTGACTTGTCCAAGGTGTACCCCACCTCTCGCCCATAGTCAGCTGGGATAGGCTCCAGCTTGCCCGTGACCCTGCACAGGATAAGCGGTTACAGATAATGGATGGACTTATACAATAGATTTGGCAATTCTTTATCTAAAGCAGCTTGTGACTAGATCAGGATCAAGAACCAAAACATAAAGTGCACAGTTGAACCATATGATCACTAGCTTAGAACCTGAACTACTGTGAACCACCAGTGACCCTAGTAAATAGTAGTTACCTACTATAAGAGACTAATACTACCTTAATATAAAGTGCAGGTTATTGGCAGCTGAGCATTTACCTTTCTGAAGTATTCTCGTTACGCATTAATCATGAAATACATGACTTATATAACTTTGAACATGGTAGCAAAAAAGATGAGTGCCATGCTGTTTCCTCTCCTTTCTTCATTCCTGTCTAATTTAAGTACTATAGTTCTATTTTTTCATTTGTTCAGTCAGTTCTAAGCAGAAAAACACAAAGTAAACCACACACAGACAAACCACAATGGCAGCCACAGCAATAAACCACATTACAATGCTTTAGCCTATATTACAACATAAAACAAAAAAACTACTGCGTCTCAATATGGACAGAATGAATCAAAATGATGACAGGATGCCTGTGTTTGTGTAAGTATTTTGCTGCATTTGGGTGTCTGGATGTGTGTGTGGTGGGAGATTTAGCAGGATGAGTAAGAGGCCACATTGTTTGTCTCGAATGGTGGCTGCTGCTATTGAAAAGGCATCACACTAGCAGCCTGCGGGCTCACGCCAGACATCAACAATCGCACTTCAATCGCTTGTGCACACTGATCCTGTATTCACACAACACTTAATCATCCCTCTTAACGGTAGAAACACACTTTTTCTTATACACACACAGACACATGCCTGGGGAAAAGTCTGAGCTCTGCCTTCAACTCCTGGCAGACTGACTCATGTCTTGCCGAAATGTGCTACATGTATCTTAGGCCTGAAAGTGTGTTTTACAAGTCTTTCCCTTTGCATTTATAAAACAACCTCGCTGAAGGCACTTTCCTTTTGCATTAAAACCAATCCTTCCATTTTAATTTCAAGAGGCAGCTGACAGTCTGAAAATGACAATATTTAATACTTATAGCTCACAGTATTACTTTGTACTTCTTGCAAGAAAAGCTCTGCCTTGATATATATATATATTTTTTTTTTTTTTTTGGGGGGGGGATGGTGGATATACTGAAGATCTAAGAAATAAAACATGACAGGGTGTGCTGTTACAGGAAAATAATCAATGATAGGGGGCTGTGATGAGCCCTGACTCAAAGCACAGTCGTGATTACCATTACTGAAGTGTTTTACTTCTCCCAAACCACAGCAATTTGCAAACGCTAACTTTTTTTCTTTGTTAAACGTTGTGGAAAACCAGCTAGTTCCTGGTATCGCATACATTATAATAGTTATAAAGCCATTCCCTCAACAATCTCTTAAGTTATTAAGACAATTCAGTTTGTCCTGTTCCCAAAATGTCATCTGTCCTGAAGAATTTCCTGCAGAAAACTTAGTTACAGGTTTAAATCTGACTGTGACACAATACTGACACTGGAAAAAACGTGTACTCACAGAAAACTTCATAATATCCACAATTACGGATTTAAAAAATCTGTTTATGTGGTGCATCTGCTCGACAAGTCCCTGTGTAAGTTGTTACTATAGAATGATAACGTGTATTTGAGCAAGCCCATTAATATGAACCTGTGATTTGAAATACAGCCAGAATTACTGCCCAAGATGTGCCGTTATTGAGGTATTTCACTCACATGACCAAGTCATGTGATGCTGCCATTTTGGACGGCATGGCTCGAATCAGTTTGAATGCGAGGAAGGCGACAAACGAAAACATAAAAGAAAAAGGAGCGAGATGCAGAAAACACCTTCACTATCCAGCGACGTAGGGCATTTACAGGGCGAGCAGAGGGAGAGGTATTTGCAAAAATTGAGGTTAGCAGGCTTAGAGAACAATGTTTACCTGCTTCCACCAGGATTGTTCACTGACAGCTAAGATTTGTTCACATTTTCATTTACTTTCGGTCCTCAGGATAAACAAAATGTTATTAAATGTCATTGAAATAACTTCTTAGTCTGTTGAGACATGGCCCGTTATAAGTTTTTCCTTTACTGTATTTACTAGTTTACTGAGAGCGCTCCGGGGCTCGCTGGCCGGCTAGCTAGCGCTGCTCCGGGGCTGGCTGGCCGGCTAGCTAGCGCTGCTCCGGGGCTGGCTGGCCGGCTAGCTAGCGCTGCTCCGGGGCTGGCTGGCCAGCTAGCTAGCGCTGCTCCGGGGCTGGCTGGCCGGCTAGCTAGCGCTGCTCCGGGGCTGGCTGGCCGGCTAGCTAGCGCTGCTCCGGGGCTCGCTGGCCGGCTAGCTAGCGCTGCTCCGGGGCTCGCTGGCCGGCTAGCTAGCGCTGCTCCGGGGCTCGCTGGCCGGCTAGCTAGTGCTGCTCCGGGGCTGGCTGGCCGGCTAGCTAGCGCTGCTCCGGGGCTGGCTGGCCGGCTAGCTAGCGCTGCTCCGGGGCTGGCTGGCCGGCTAGCTAGCGCTCCGGGGCTCGCTGGCTCAGTAAACTAGTAAATCCAGTAAAGGAAAAACTTGAGACTGAAAGGTTTTAACAGTCATCCAAATGACTGAACGTAAACATTGCTACAGTAACATACTAGCTACTGTTGTTGACATTAGCTAGCTTGCCATCCAAAATGGCGGACACCGGGGCGTCACGTGACCCTGTGACATCAGGTGAAATACCTCAATAGCAAATAAATCAACACCTTCGAAAGAATTAGATTTTAGAATTCAATCACTCAGTGTTTATCAGTCATATCTCCAACAGACATGAAGGGTAGTGAAGGGTACACTAGTGCATCTCAAAAAATTAGAATATCGTGAAAAAGTTCAATAGTTTCCATCAGTTATTTAAGAAAGTGAAATTTTAATATATTCTAGACTCATTGCATGTAAGCTAAAACATTTCAAGTATTTTTTTTAATTTTAATTTTGATAATTATGGCCTACAGTGCAAAAAAAACATATTTCAAAATATGAGAATATTTCAATCCAAGTTTGAGCAAAACAGTATAAATACTGTGTATCTCTCAATCTAGTTCAGGACACACAAATACAATCATGGGGAAGACTGCTGACTTGACAGCTGTCCAGAAGATGATCATCAACACCCTCCACAAGGAGGGTAAGCCAACAGAGGATCATTGCTGAAAAGGCTGGCTGGAAAAGGTGCACAAGCAATAGGGATGACCACAGCCTTGAGAAGCTTGTCAAGAAAAGTCAATTCAAGAACTTAGGAGAGCTTCACAAGGAGTGGACTGAGGTTGGTGTCCATGCATCAAGAGCCACAACGCACAGACGTCTTCAGGAAAGGGGTTACAACTGTCGAATTCCTAATATCAAGCCACTCCTGAACCAGAGACAACATCAGAAGCATCTCACCTGGGCTATGGAGAGAAAGAACTGGACTGTTGCTCAGTGGTCCAACGTCCTCTTTTCAGATGAAAGTAAAATTTACATTTCATTTGGAAATCAAGGTCCTAGAGTCTGTAGGAAGAGTAGAGAGGCACAGAATCCAAGGTGTTTGAAGTCCAGTGTGAAGTTTCTGCAGTCTGTGATGATTTGGGGTGCCATGTCATCTTCTGGTGTTGGTCCACTGTATTTTATCAACTCCAAAGCCAACGCAGCATCTACCAGGAGATTTTAGAGCACATCATGTTTCCATCTGCTGACAAGCTTTATGGAGATGCCGATTTCCTTTTCCAGTAGGACTTATCACCTGCCCACTATGCCAAAATTACTACCAAATGGTTTGCTGACCATGATATTACTGTGCTTGATTGGCCAGCCAACTCACCTGATCTGAACCCCATAGAGAATATTTAACAGTTATTCCATGATATCGAGAATCATGAGCTGATAGCTGATAAGGCGCATAGTGCTGAGTTGGCCATAAACCATGTACAACGAGATTGAGTGGAATAACTGTTTTATTCTATCCAGATTCACTGGATTTTGAGAAACAGAGCATTTTTATTTTTATTTTTTTGCAAATTCAATGAATAAAAACTTTATACAAAACATCTGACAAAATCATTTCTGCTTAGAATGTAAATAAACCAATGAAATGACAGTAGCAACTTGGGAAAAATGCTATAATAATAATTGTTGAAAAATAGAAATAATACATTCTTACCATCAAATACTTTTATTCCATAGTTTTTTTGCTTTTTTTATTTTTGGGGGGTTTTGTTTTCGAGTAGAGTTTTTATTTAATTCTCAGTTGGTTCAGCAACACGCTCCACCATTTTGTTTTTTTCATGGTATATGAGCTGATAGCCTAGTAGTAGAGTAGCCAATCAGAGCATGCGATTGCTCATATCCAGTGAATGTGGATAAAATAAATGCATTTATTTTATCCACATTTACTGGATATGAGCAATTGCACAGACATTTTGGATTTTTTTTTTTTGAATTTGCAAAATTTAAAAATAAAAATGCTCCATTTCTCAAAATCCAGTGAATGTGGATAGAATAAAACAGTTATTCCACTCAATCTCGTTGTACATGGCTTATAGGCAACTCGGCACTACACTCCTCATCGGCTATCAGCTCATGTATGACTCGAGTTTGTGGAATAACTGTTCATATATATAAATAGAAAAAAACTCTCATTTTTTTGTTTGTTTTTGGTTTTTTCCAAAAAAATAGCCATATTTATTTAAATTGAACATTAATAATTAACCAGAGCTGAAGAAAGAAGAACAATACAATGTGGCCAAAGCAGCAGGTAAAAGAGATGAAAAAAAGAATCAGAGGATAGAAAAAAGAAAGAAACTGAAAGAAAGAGAAATTAAAGCAAAGGGTGGAAAGTGAGACCTCAGGGCCTACAATAGAGATAAGAATGGAAAAAAGGAAAGAAATGCTAAGGCAGAAAGAGATGAATAATATCTAGTACTGCTGTTCAGATGTTTTTTACTCACTTTTCTCCAAATGTCAACAGACATTTGTGTCATTTTCACTACATCCCCTTTCTCCTCTTAACATTCACTTATTCTGTTGCTTCACACGGTTCCTCTCTGTCCTTCACTGCATAATTTATGAAGCTAATCTGTCAGTGTTTAAGAGGAATGGAGAGCCTCATGATTAGCCGAAACAGCTTTATAGCTTTGTGAAGTCCCAGTGGTGTCGTCTGCCATAAACAGCTGGAGATGAATGGGAACTATGGTAGGATTCTTCTCCCTCTGGCTGATACGTACAATTGAGTCCAAATGTCTGAATGCACTCATAAGAACTGGTTTTATCATGCAAAAGTATGGAATCATATTTCACAAATACGATTATGCATCTATTATACATCACTAGTGAAGAGTATATTCTTATAGAGTGAAAGCAATAGGGGCAATAGTGAGTGTACTGACTGAGTCTGGACACTATGTTCGTCAATAAGAGACTCAGTGTATTAGAAGTTCTTCCAGAGTCAGAAGAATTTATGAAACTGACATAAAAATGCTCCTGAATACTCAAATCTAATCAGACAGTAAGTTTTGTGGGGTTTTTTTTCTTTTTTGTTATATAATAGCAGCTATGACAATAGTTCTATCTCTAATTCTAATCACAACTCTTTCATTTCCAGTACATTATCACTTCTAAAGCACGGGCGATTGCTCCAAGACAACGAGGGAGGCTCAGCCTCCTCTAAAAATGACGAACATCGTGTAGGATGAATTGCGCTAGGCTTATGTTATAGCCGACCTTATAACATTGCTATTTCAGATCCAGAATCATAGAAATATATGTGCTCAACCCAACTACAGTGCAAAATCATTCCGTTATAACTTTCCCCAGTTCGCCTAATGTGTGCGTGAGTTTTTCCCCCTCGACAGCGCGATGCAGCCCAGCCTCAGTGGATTGGGAGCTATGTGCTTGTCAATCTCAAAATGCAAGACGATTATTGGACAAATACTGCGAAAATGCCCGCCCACGGAGTCTCGCGGACTCCCAGCCTCAATGGATTTCAACGGCATTTGGGAGCTATGCGCTTTTCAATCTCAAAATGCAAGACGGTTATTGGACAAATACTGCGAAAATGCCCGCCCACGGACTCCGAGCCTCACATGGGAGGGACATGGCAGTTTCCGCGAGGAGACTGGTGATTGGTGAAAGCGGCCGGAATTTTTCTTTGATTGACAGCTCGTTTCAACTATAGACAGGCAGCGGTCAGTGTTGCCAGATTGGGCGGTTTCCCGCTCAATTGGGCGGTTTTAAGTGCATTTTGGCGGGTTTTGAACATATTTTGGGCTGGATAACGTCAGCAGTATCTGGCAACATCAGTTCAGTCCCATGCGGATTCGCAAGTGCTGTGGTGTATTGTAAGAGATCAGCTTACATTTCGATTTCATTCATTCATTACATACGGTTTCTACCAGCTTTTTTAGTTTGTATATATTTTCATTGTAAATAAAGTTTAAATATAGTGTTGTCAAGTTTGCTATCTTAGTTCCAGAAATTTCGTTTATTTGAGTGACTGAACTTGAGGGGGCTAGTCAGCTAGCAAGAAAGCTGCACACGGATGCCAAGCATTGCTGATTTAATTTTGGCGAAGCCATTTGCCAGTCTTCCTTTCGAGGAAAAAATTAAAATTAAAGAGCAGGGTAGACCAACGCCTCAAATTGACTTGGTGAAAAAGGTAGGGAATAATACTCATTCCTTTCAGCTCTACTGGTACGAGAAAGTGAATTGGCTAACAGCAAGTGACCCACATCAACAACAGTAAATAGGCTACTTTAGTAATATGTCATGGATGGACCAAAAATATAGAATCTATTTAAAATGTTTATGCTGAGTATATTATATTGGAGGGCGGCACGGTGGTGTAGTGGTTAGCGCTGTCGCCTCACAGCAAGAAGGTCCTGGGTTCGAGCCCCGGGGCTGGCGAGGGCCTTTCTGTGTGGAGTTTGCATGTTCTCCCCGTGTCCGCGTGGGTTTCCTCCAGGTGCTCCGGTTTCCCCCACAGTCCAAAGACATGCAGGTTAGGTTAACTGGTGACTCTAAATTGACCGTGAATGTGAGTGTGAATGGTTGTCTGTGTCTATGTGTCAGCCCTGTGATGACCTGGCGACTTGTCCAGGGTGTACCCCGCCTTTCGCCCGTAGTCAGCTGGGATAGGCTCCAGCTTGCCTGCGACCCTGTAGAAGGATAAAGCGGCTTGAGATAATGAGATGAGATATTATATTGGAATATATGTTTTTCTGGATATGAATTAAACACAGCTACAATTTGGAAAACATTTTTAAACAAAAACACAGCCGAGGTCAATTTTTAAACAACATGCCACAATTTTAAAATATAAAATGTTAAAATATACCCCCCCACACACATACACACACCACCATCATGTATATTGGACAGTAGGCTAATGGGCCAAAAGAACCTGTTATTTCACAGTTTGTGATGCTGCCAACAGTCAGCCAGATCAGAGGCAAGAGTATGGGCAAAATTTATATGTTTTTTTCTTTTAAAATCTGGAAATATCGTAACCGACCAGCCTCCCCTGTTTGAAAGACTACCAGCCGCCGCTGTTCTAAAGTAACAACACACACACAGGGACTTGTGTCATGGATGTTCCATATAGACGAGGAAAATGGTGTTGACATTTAACAGAGAAGAATGTCCAATCTTTGCTATGGTGAAGGTGAAAGATTTATGGATGAGTAACATTCAGTCATTTTTCCTCCATGGGAAAGTCTTCAGGACAGAGGAATTTGCACTTTCCTGTTTCTCTGTAATATGACAAGCTGCCTTATTTATCCTAGTAACTTCAAAAGAGACATACTGTAGATGTTCCACATCATTAAATGTAACTTTAAACAGATGAAAGGTATGACAAGGTGTTTATCACACCACCATGTTGATTATATCTGAGCTTTGCATGCTCTCCTGGTGTCCACATGGGCTTCCTCTGGGTTCCTCCCATAGCCAAAAACAAGCCAATCACCAAAAGTTTGTGGACACCTGACCGTCATACCCATGTGTGCTTTTTCAACCTCCCATTTTGCAGTGGCACTTAGCACTGGGACTTCAGCTCAGCCAAAACTTAGCCAGACACACCAAAAAGCAACAGGGCAGGTAGTTGTCGATGTTGATTTTAAAAGTAACTACGTAAATTACAGAGGGAAATGAATACTTAATTGTGAGTGAAAAATACTGTGGCGAGTGTGCGTAAAAGAAGAGTCTGGAGACAGATATCTTAGTTTCTCGGCTGTTAGCCTGTACTACTTGCTCTTGATAGCACTGGCTTGACTGCGTTATTAGCATTCACTACCACTACTGATGAAAGCTACACCAGCTGGAAAGTGACTTCACTGCTGTGCTGATGGCGCCGACTCATGGTTAAGCTTGTGTTGGCCTTCGAGAAGGCTGAGGGTGATACATTTTTGGTCCCTCTCACCATAAATCAAAATCTGATTGGTTAATTCATCTGTCACTTCTGACATAAACATACACTGCCATAGCCTTCTGTCCTGGCAATGAAGTCCCAACCAATGAGTGAGCAGCTCTAAACTCTTCTCAGCCTAGAGACAACAAACAAACAAATCTCATTGGATAACTCGATTTTAATGTTCTCAGGGCAGTAACACTTTCATTTCAGAAGCAAATTTGATAGAAAAATGAGGCCAAATTAGAATTAGAAGAGAATAATTATAATAAAATTATGAAAGAATGAAAGAAATTAAATATAACATTTGAAATGCTGATATGTTTGGGCCTTCTCTGAAGGCTTTGAAGGCCGTTCTGCTATTTTGGATTTAGTCAAACCTTTGCTGTTATAATAACCTTCAGTCTTTTGGGAAGGCTTTCCACTAGATTTTGCAGCATGGCTGTGGGGATTTGTGCTCATTCAGCCACAAGGGCATTAGTGAGATCGGGTAATGATGTCTGGGGTGCAGTCGGCATTTCAGTTCATCCCAGAGGTGTTCAGTGGCATTGAGGTCAGGGCTTTGTTCAGAAGTTCTTCCACTTCAGCTTGAGCAAACCATGTCTTTATGGACTTTGTGCATTGTCATGCTGGAACAGGTTTGGGATTGACCCCTTCGAACAAGTAAAGGGAAATTGTAATGCTACAGCATACAAAGACATACTATACAGTTGTCCGCTTCCAACTTTGTTGCAACAGTTTTGAGAAGGTGCACATATAAGTGTGATGGTCATGTGTCCACTTTGGGCCATGTAGTGTGGCTGGGCTGCTGTAGTAACACAAACTACTGTAACTGTAGGAGAAGAATGTCTTTGATTAAAAAAATGCAGATATCAAAATAAGATCAAATAAGATTTTTATTCCCTCTGTCATAAAGCCATATGTTATGGCAGTAAGAAGAGAATCCATGTGCCAGTGGTTTCATTGCAATTGTTCCTAATTTTGCAGTAATAGGACACAAAAATCCTTCTTTATCTAAAATTCAGTCTACTCCATCACAACATTGCTCTTCTCCATCACCCTTCTATCCTTCAGAACCAGTGTCTCTCACACACACACACACACACACACACACACACACACACACACACACACAGACTATAGGTGTTATGATGAAAAGTACACAGTTTTGATGCCGTATGCCCCCTCTGACACTTCCCACTTATTAGCTAGTTTTCATACAGGCTTCAATCAGGCTTCTTAATCCTCCAAGGGGAAGAGCGGTTTTAATTCACCGATCGACCGATAAGCGGAGGCAATGCAGGCCGAGGAGAAAAAGGGATAGTGTGTGAGAGAGAGGGAGAGAGAGAGTGACAGAATGGCTTACATGTAGATGAATCCTGCTTACAAGATGGAACCGTGGGCATTAGCTGCTGATCTGAATTTCCTTCCCCCACCCTCTATCTCTCTTCTTCTCCCTCCTTCTTCTCCACCATTACCCTTGCTGATTGCAATCTTTCAGCGCCATTGGGTCCCAAGCCTGGGCTGTGTTTAATCTGCCTTTAATCCAATAGATTTTAAATATTCCCCCTGCTCCCACAGTCTGCAGGCAATTAACTGGCCTTCTGATGCTCTTCTTATCAGTTGCCTCCTTGTATCAGCTCCAAGCAGCCTCCAGACACTGCCAACCTGACAAATAATACCCGCCATTTACCGCCGAGACCAGCCAACACACACCCAGCTCCTCTGCATTATAAACAGGTATTTGGTAAACATATCATATGGATGCATGCATGCAACCAGTAAACCCGAAATCCTGCTTTCGTCTGAAAGGAAAAAGCGAAGCAAATACAAAACAAAAGGCTAATGCTATAGTGAATATGAGATATATAATAAACTGCAATGAAGGATTTAGGTAGGAAAATGCTGTTATTTCTGCTAACTCCAACATCATCCTTTGTTTTAAAATATAACACCTTGGAAATTTCAGTGAAATGCTGAGGTTTCTGGTTAGAAGACATACACTGAAAATCAAGAAAAAAAAAAGACTTAATTTAACACTAACAAACTGCCTGAGTGGTGACACGATGAAACTCTTGAAAACAGCAAACATTATTCAATAAGGATGAAAAGACAGCTACTAATTTGCAGGATGCTGATGATCAAAGTGATAACGCACTTCCCATTGTAACCATTAGGGGCGTAACAATCAGAAAATTTGGATCGATACATCAGTTTAAAAGATAGTGATTGAAATTAATTGAGGCAACAATCACTGACTATCATCATACTAATATTATCAACTATAATTGATTATAAAAATAAGCCAGAGAGCTGGTGTGTTCAAAAGCATTAGACTAGTAAGGTTATTTATTATGTTGCATAATTCAATACTTAAAACAGTCCTTCTCTATGGCGTCATTTGTAAATTAATGGTTGGCCTAACCCATACTCATATCATATCAGATTCTGTAACAGTATACGTATCATCAAATATCAAACTGTCATCTTATGAATTGAAATTGTACCATATCATATCATGTTGAAACCTGATGTTTACACATCTAATAAATGTATCAGTCTTTAAAATGTGGCAGTAATGTTCCATCCATCCATTATCCGTAACCACTTATCCTGTGCAGGGTCACAGGCAGCTGGAGCCTATCCCAGCTGACTTTGAGCTTGAGGCAGGGTACACCCTGGACAAGTCACCAGATCATCGGAGGACTGACACATATACCCCTTTTCCACCAAATCAGTTCCAGGGCTGGTTCGGGGCCAGTGCTGGTGCTGGTTCACAACTCGTTCAACTTGCGAGCCAGCTGAGAACCAGTTTGCTTTTCCACAGCTCGGGGTGCTAAGTGGAGCCACGTCATTACATTGCTGTATACGTCAGTTACGTCACTGCGTTTGTATAAACCTTAGTGCGAACATCGTAGCAACAACAACACGGAGAAGAAGCAGCAGCAGCAACAACAACAATAATAGTGGATGACTTTGCATTTGTACAGCTGCTGCTTCTCGCCGCTTAAAAATGGTGACCTTTCGCGATCTTGCTATTGTTGTTGGTCTTAACGACTCCGCCCCCCCGTTGACGTAAGCGGTTCTTTCCTTTGGCCCAGCAAAGAGTTGGTGCTAGCCTGGAACCGGGTTTTCTGGCCCCAGAGCCAGTTCTTTGTCAGTGGAAACAGAAAACCCGGTTCCAAACTAAGCACTGGCCCCGAACCAGCCCTGGAACTGCTTTGGTGGAAAAGGGGCAATAGAGACAAACAACCATTCACACCTACAGTCAATTTAGAGCCACCAATTAGCTTAACCTGCATGTCTTTGGACTGTGGGGGAAACCAGAGCACCCAGAGGAAACCCACACAGACACGGGGAGAACATGCAAACTCCACACAGAAAAGCCCCCATCGGCCACTGGGCTCAAACTCAGAACCTTCTTGCTGTGCGGTGATGGTGCTAACCAGCAACGGTGTTGTTTTTCTGTAAGTAGATTAGGCTATAAATGTAAATGTAGCTGCAGGAACCATTTCAGGAATTTGAATCTTTAAATGCAGTTTTGGTAAACAGACTTCAAAATGCTATAGCTTTGTTTCTGCTTGAGATGCATGCAAATGGCAAACATATTCCAGGAAACTCTTTACAACCCCAAATCAGAAAAAGTTGGGTCAGTATGTTGAAATTGAAATTAAAACTGAAAACAATGATTTGTCAATAAGCTTTGACCAGTATTACACTTGAAACAATACAGCAGCACATTGATGTTTTACCTCTTTTTTTTTTCAAAATAAACACATTTAAATTTTGATTCTTGCAAAACATTTTTTTAAAAGTTGGGATGGTAAAGCATTCACCACTTTATAATGTTGCTATTCCTTCTCATAACACTTTAAAGATGTTTAAGGACTGAAGACACCAAGTGATGAAGTGTTTCAGGTGTTATTTTGTCCCATTCTTCCTGCAAACAGGTCTTAAGGTGTGAAACAGTATGGGGTTGTTGTTGTTGTTGTTGTTATATTTTTCATTGCAAAACTCACCACACATTCCCTATTGGGGACCAAGGGGACAGGAACCCTCTTCTTCCACAGCCATGCCTTTGTACTGTGTGAAATCTCCCTGGAAAATATGTCGTCTTGAAGGCAGCAATGTTGCACCAAAATCTCAATGTAGTTTTCTGCATTCATGCTGCCATCACAGAAGTGTAAGTTACCTTTGCCAAGGGCACTGATATAACCCCATACCATGACAGAACCTGGCTTTTGGACTTGATCCTGGTAACAGTCTGGATGGTCCTTTTTGTCTTTGGTCTGGAGCACATGGCATCCATTTCTTACAAAAATGACCTGGAATACTGATTTGTCTGACCACATTACATGTTTCCACTGTGTGATGGTCCATCCCAGATACCTCTGAGCCCAAGGAAGTCAATGGCACTTCTGGACACAGTCAACATAAGGCTTCCTTTTTGCACAGTAAAGTTTTAACTGGCATTTGTGGATGTAACTCTGTATTGTAGTGCTTGACAAAGGTTTGCCAAAGTAATCCCAAGCCCATGTGGTTATATCAGCTGTAGCTGAATGATGGTTCTTGATGCAGTGCTGTCTGCGGGATCGGAGATCATAGGTGTTCAGGTTAGGCTTGAGCCCTTGCCCTTTACGCACCAAAATTCCTCCACATTCCTTGAATCATTTAATGATATTATGCCCCATAGAGGGTTAATTATTCAAATCCGATCATATCTTTCTTTGAAGAGCATTATTTTTAAACATTTCAATAATTTTCTCATGCATTTGTTGACAAACTGGAGCTCCTCGGCCCATCTTTACTCCTGAAAGGCTTGGCCTTTCCTGGATACTGATTTTATACCAAATCATGATTACAGTCACTTGTTGTTTATTGACTACAAAATGGCAAAACTGAAATCACCCACATGTTTAAATGTATATCTACACTGCTTCCCTGGTACCGAGGAACCCCTACTGTATTAATCTAGTCCATTTTGTCCCATAAGTGTTGCTGTAGTTCAATACTGCCTTGTTTGCTGCAAATAATTACAAAGTACTCTGTAATTCTGAAAACCAAACTAGATTAGAAGGCGCATTTGTTTGTCCAGTCACTACTACTATGACAAATGATAACTTCTGCTCATGAATTATTAAGAGTTGCAATCTTAGGATAATGCCACTTGCTTATTTTGCTGGCAAATCATCATGTTTATGAGACAGTTCCACAATAACAAATCACTCTAATGTGTTCTTATAGTATTCATTACTTTTGCAGTAGAAATTGATCTGCTAAGTTCTTAGGTCATGAGTTGTGGCACGATTTTAACCTTTCTCAGTGTGGCAGAGCTATGTGCTGGAGTGTAAATACAGTGTAGAAGTAGTAGCGATGAGTCTGCCTTCGCATTATCTCTACAAAAGACTTAAAGGCTACATGGTAGCTAGCTAAATTGGCAGAAAATATTCTGATATTATATTCTGATAAAAATATTCTCATATAATATTATATTCATGTAGTCTGAGATTGTCTATAATGCTGTAGATCTCAACATTGACCGTAACTGGCAAACACCTCTCTCTCTCTCTCTCTCTCTCTCTCTCTCTCTAGCTCACACACACACACACACACACACACACACACACACACACACACACACACACACACACACACACCATCAGAGTACATTGTCTCATATACACTGCTGATAAAGATCAGTTGTGTCTCATGACATCATCAGAGAAGTGTGACAGGTTTTCCCTTCATGAGAGTGTGTCTCAGATTGGCCATTTAGACTAATGGTGCCAGAAGATCAATAGATTAAAATCAGTTTAAAATCCTGTCATGAACACACACACACACACATTTTGTCCCATGTGCTTTACTAAACACTTAACACCTACAATTGTATATGGGTGCATCTGTACATTTTTTGTGTGTGTGTGTGTGTGTCAGATTTTCCCTGCAGGCTCATATTTCATTGCACACATGACACTTGCCATTAAAATTGCATTCAATTACCATTAAACACAGCAGGCTAGCTTTAATGTCTATATTAAGAGGGAAAACACACACACACACACACACACAAATCACAAAGTGATAGGGTAAGATAATACCCACATATCACTGCTTCATGAACACATTTTATATGAAGTGTGGTTTTGAGAAAAGCTGGCTTTAACTGGGAATAATAAAAATGAGAGAGAGAGAGAGAGAGAGAGAGAGAGAGAGAGAACATAAGTGTAAAGGCCCTTAGAGGGTCACTGCACAGGCTCCATGGATAAATTTAATAGATTTATGTTGCGCTCTCTCTCTCTCTCGCTCTCTCTCTCTCTCTCTCTCTCAGACATTTCCGCTTCTTGTCCTTTTTGTCTTCTTTTCACTCATTTTATTTGTTCGTCTTTCCAGATCTATCAATTAGATGATTTTATAGAAACTGTGATCGTTACTAGTTAAATATTTTACACTTCATAAATGATGTGTCTCTCTCTTTCTGTGTTTATCTTTCTCATTCTCCATCTCTCTCTGTCTGGATTACACAAGGAACTTGTATCCCTTCTAATACTTGATAACACACTGTAAATCCAGTGGGTCACTACACACACACACACACACACAGGTCACACAAGTGTTCTTCAAGGCAAAAAAAAAAAAAAAACCACCCAGCCCAGGAGACTATGGCAGTGACCAATCAGAGGCACTCGTCTTATCATCCCGGGTTTGAGTTGGGAGGGGGCGGAGCTGAGGCACTAAGTCACTACACTGACTGCTAAGCCTTCTGCCGTTATGCTAGCTCGGAGATGGGAGCCTCAGGCTGGATTTGTGACAGCCAAATCACATCAGTCTATGCTGATTAGCTCCTCTCCCTCTTCCTATCCCCCCTTTCTTTTTCTCTTTTCCTATCTCCCTCTCTTTTTTCTCTCCACCTCTCTCTCTCTCTTTCTCTTTTCCTATCTCCCTCTCTCTTCTCCCTCCCTCCCCTAGATTTACCGAGCAAGGGAAAGATGGAGGAGGAAAGAACCCTCGCACCGGGCTTTTTAATAGGAAAACGATTGCTATCTCCAAATTGAGTCTCTGCAAACTTTAATAAAGGCTACAGGGTTGAGTGGCATTTTGCATGCTGATTCTGGCCCCGATTGGGGGCCTTTTTTTGATGAGAGCGGGTTGCTATGGAAAAAAAAAAAAACGTGCCCCCAGAGAGAGAGAGAGAGAGAGGACACACTTCCATCTAAAATCTCCTGAATATTTTCTTTTTTAGGAAAAGTGATTGACTGCTGAATATAAATGCGTGAAGCGCTGAGCAGGGCACCAAGTTGATGGAGAAAGAGAGAAAGAAAAAGAAAGTCTTTCTTCAGAGGTGAAAAATAAACCAGTTCCATTCAGTGCAGCTTTGCCAACATTTCCGAAAGAGGCATTCAAATGTACATTGTCGAGGCTGTAGACATAGTACAGACAGGAGAGAGAGAGAGAGAGAGAGAGAGAGAGAGAAATGCAGCCAAATACCATCCTAAATAAATCTCTACTGGTATTAACATCTATCTCCAGTGGTATATTTTAGCCTAACAATCAGCTTTATTTGTCAAGCTGGATAATCCGAAATACTTTTTGGTCATAGTTATTTTAAACATTTATGTTGTTCTTTGAACAATTCATAAGATTCCTTTATTATTTTCAGGAAATGCCTCATTATATAACTGGTAATGGCTAACCAACCGGACATGGTAGTGGTGGACAAACGGGAGAACAAGGCTGTGGTGATAGATGTAGCAATACCAAGTGACAATAACATCAGGGAAAAGGAACTTGAGAAGTTCAAGAAGTATCAAGGGCTGAAAGAAGAGCTAGAAAAGATGTGGAAGATGAAGCCAACAGTGGTCCCCATGGTGATAGGAGCCCTCGGTGCAATGACCCCCAAACTAGGAGAGTGGGTCCAATAGATCCCAGGAGCAACATCCAAGATCTCTGTCCAGAAAAGCACAGTCCTAGGAACAGTTAAGATACTGCACAGGACCCTCAAACTCCCAGGCCTCTGATAGAGGCCCCAAGCTTGAGGGAAAAAAGTTACATGAATGTCATGGTAATATTTGGGCTTTTAGTAATTTCTTTGAACAGTTCTTTTTCTGCGGCAGAATGTACAGCATACATCTTTAATAAAAAAAAACACTAGAATTTGGTGCACAAGTTTGAATTTTCTTTGGGTTTTCTGAAATCAATACAGGGTCAAAATTATACATCCAGGGTCAAAAATATACATACAGCACACCTAATATTTGGGTAAAATGTCTCCTCGCAAGATTCACCTTGACCAAGCATTTTTGTTTACCATGAACAAGCTTCTGGCAGAATTCTGGTTGGATATTTCATGACTTTTCATGGTAGAATTGGTAGAGTTCAATTAAATTTGTTTTTGTTGTTGTTGTTTTCTTGGTATGGACTCGACTTATAAGCATGGGCCATATATTTTCAACAGGGTTGAAGTCAGGATTTGTTTTAAGCTTAAAGGAGATACGCAGAACCATGGCCTCACTTTCGTTTATAAATGCCTTGAGACCTCAAGAATGGCACAGGAATAGTTTTAAGCATTAACAATAAATCTAATAGAGTAATTTTTTACAATTAAAGTGATTCATATAGGTAGTGGTCTGAGTGAATGACCTTGATGTCTGTAACGTCACAGCAGGAAGTCTATCGGTCTCATCGCCATTTCCGCTATGCTAAAACACAGAGCTGACTGCATCTCCAATCCTGTATTTTGAGCTAATTTATCGCCATGCCAAGTAGATGTGTTGCTGGTGGTTGCAGTAACATGACAGAAGGTGGATTTACATTGTATTCACGGCCCAAGAATGTTCAAACTGCAAAGATTTGGACGCGTTTTGCGAGAAATTCACGGGCATATTGGGCAGCTACAAAGTGGTCTCTCCTCTGCTCTGCACATTTTACTGAAGACTCATATGAGACCTCTGATCTGTTGAGGAACATTGGCTATAAGCCTATATTGAAAGAGGGTGCAGTATCAACAATTAAAGAAAAAGAAAACTACAAGAAAAGGAAAGCATTTATTTCTATTTTTATTTTTTTTTTAAAGGAAAGTGAGTTCAGTTGCACCAGTCCTCCTGGAGTGAGCCGAGGGTTGTTGCTAAATCCTGGGATGGAACGGGATGGAACATATCGCTCGGGCAGTGACCTCCCCACAGTTGTTGCTAAAACCGGTGACATCCTGTTCCGTCCTGGGTTTTAGTAATTGCCTGAGCCCAGCAGTAATGATGGAACACACAGTGTGAAGAAAAGTGAATGAGTGGAGCAGCCATCTTATTTCTAAACTGGATATTGCTGCCACCTCACCCTTACATGGAAGAAGTGAATGAACAGAGAACTGAATGAACAACTGAAAGTCAGATTGTTTCAAAAATAATCGGCCACAAGATAGGCCTTCAAGAAGCGAGAACACAGACGGGTAAGCTCCGACTCTCATTTGGATAAAAAAACACGTTGTTTACCTGCATTTAGATTAATACATATAACTTGTATTGTGTATTTAAGTTACCGGTATAAGATTATTTAATTTGCTTCAGAATGTGATTCTCAGTTCATATGATTATTTAATTAGCCTTTTAAATTTTATCAGTGAAAATGCATGCATGTACATGTATGTTGCATAAGTTATAACACCTATCCTGTTCTAATGAGAGTCAACCCACAATCAATGAAGTCAAATCAAGTCGCTAACGGTATTTCTTACTTTCACCATAAATTTTTATTTATATGACTTTGGTCTATAGCTGTAAAAGGCCTTGGCCTTAAAACCGGTTCCTGCTGTGACGTCACGCACTCAGGGCTGGCTGGCTAAGCGGGACAGCTCGAATGCCAACTTTGTGGTCGATTTTAACTCTCAAAAATATATTTTTTTTTTAAATTCCCATTTATGCAGCATACAAGAGTCAAGGATGGAGATACTATCCACTCAGAAATTTGTTTAAAAATAAAGGTTCTGCGAATATCCTTTAATAGCCTGCTTTATCCTCCACAACCAGCTCTGATGCGTGTTTGGGTTCATTGTCCTGTTGTAACTCCCAAGTCCCAAGTTGTGTTCAAGTTTCTGATGGTTTATGCTGAAGAATTCTGAGGTAGTCCTCCTTCTTCATTATTCCATCCATTTTGTGCAATGAACCAGTTCTACTGGCAGCAAAACAGCTCCAGAGTGTGATGATCCTACCACCACCACCACCACCAGCTGGGACAGTGTTCCTCTGTACATGGTGGTCATTGTGGCCAAACAACTCAATCTTTGTCTCATCTGACTATACAGCTTTCCTCCAGAAGGCTTTTTCTTTGTCCGTGTGGTCAGCTTCAAACTTTAGTTAAGCTTGAAGGTGTCAATCTTGGATAGCAGCCTCTTAGGTCATGGTGATCTGAACTGTAGACAGTGATCCATCAGCTTCCAGTTCATGGCAGGGCTGTGCCATGGTGGTTCCTGGGTTGTTCCTGACCATCCAAACCAATTTCCTTTCAGCTGAGGAGACAGTTTGGGTTTTCTTGAAGCAAAGTGGCTACACCTCACAATACCTTGGATACAGTTGTTTGAACTGATCTTGGAATTTGCAGTTGTTTAGAAATGACTCCAAGAGACATTCCAGAGTTGTGTATATCTGCAATCCTCTTTCTCAGATCTGCACTGAGTTTCTTGGACTTTCCCATTTTTCTGTGTTGGTCAATCCAATGAGTGCTGTAAACAAACCCTTTTTATGAAGGCACAGAGAAGCTACCAGCTGTAGTCAATCATGATCACTAACAGGAAATTAAGAGACCTCAGCCTTGGCAAGATAAGAGACATTTGGGAAGTTTCAGCACCTCTGAATTAATAATCAAAGTGAGCATATGTACATTTTTTAACCCTGTATGTGTAATTTTGACCCTGTGTTGATTTCAGAAAATCCAAAGAAAATTAAAACTTGTGCACCAAATTATAGTATTTTTTTTAAATTAAAGATGTATGTTGTACATTCTGCCGCAGAAAAAGAACTGTTCAAAGAAATTACTAAAAGCCCAAATATTGCCATGACATTCATATCCAAGATGACATTCATGTCACTGTATGTAAACTTCTGACCACAACTGTAATTTGTGGCATCTGTTAGTCTTCCAAGATTATGAATCTGAGCCTGGAGAGTCGTGTTTCAGTCAGTATTGTTACAACAGCACCTGTTGTGACTGTAGAGGCCTTCCTGGGAGTGACAGGCATGGTTGCAGTGACCACACTTGAAGGCATTGTCCTCCTGCATTACTTTGGCACTGTTCTTCTGGTGAGTTCACCTCTCTTCAGCAGCTAACCTCAGCTTCTCTTCTCCTCTTTTCAGACCTCTGTGTAGTTCCAGCCTCCAGTGAGAGCAGTCGCTTGCAATGTTGTCCTCATGTCTATCTTGCAGACACATTTGAAGCTTAGGTGGGGGAGCCAGCAGAGGCGGCATTGTTGGAGCAGGGTGAGGAGGCAGGGTATCTGGGCACTACTCAGGACCTTGTTGCTGGTGACTCTGTCAGTCCACTTGTTGTATGAAATGCATCTCAGGCTACAAAGGTGGAAGGCTTTAAGACGTCGCTCTTGTCTGGAGTAGAGGCTCCAGGTTTCACTGTCATAAAGCAGTGTGCTGAGGACTCGGGCCTAGTAGACTGCAACCTTTTTGTGCATTGTCATCTTTCTGTTCTCCCAGACTCGGTTTGTCAACCTGGCTGCTTGTCAGATCCATCTCTTGATCTCAGAGTCTAGAGAGAGACTGTCCATGAAGATCTCATGAAGAACTACCTCCAGCTTGTAGTTGTTGATGGTGATGACAGAGGAATGCTCAACACCTTGGCCCAACATATTTGTCTTCTTCAGGCTGATGGTCAAGCAGAAGGTCTGGCAGGCTCTTGAGAAGCTGTCCATAAGGCATTGCAGTTGCTTATCAGAGTGTGTTTCCAGTGCCATGTTGTCTACAAAAACAGGATTCTGATGAGTACTTTGCAAACCTTCATTTTCACCCTCAGCCAGGACAGAATTAACAGCCTCCTATCCGATCTGGTGTGGAGATAGACATGCTCAGTTGATGCTCCAAAAGCGTGCTTCAGCATGACTGTGAAGAAGATGCCGAACAGGGTTGGGGCAAGGCCACAGTCTTGTTTCACACTACTGCAGATGTTGAAGGCCTCCAAAGAAGAGCCGTCAAACTGAACTATGCCTTTCATGTCCGTGTGGAAGGACTGAACTATCCTGAGAAGCCTCGGGGGACAACCAATCCTGGAGATGATTTTGAATAGGCCATCTTTGCTCACAAGGCCTTTATGAGGTCAATGAAAGCAACATAGAGTGGTTGTCTTTGCTCTCTGCATTTCTCTTGAAACTGTCAAAGGGAACAGATCATGTAAATTGTAGAGCTTTCTGACCTGAAGCTGCATTGAAATTCAGGAAATACACTTTTGGCAATTTTCTGCAGTCTGTTCAGGACCATGCAGGCGAAGACATTCCCGACAATGCTCAGCAAAGAGATCCCCCTGTAGCTGTTACAGTCGTTTCTGTCCCCTTTGCTCTTATATGATATTACAATCTCTCATGTCATGCTGCACTCCTCCCTCTTTTCAGCACTGATAAGGTAGTTCATGCAGGTGATTTAGCAGGATGCCCTTTGCGTACTTGATGGCTTCTGGCTTCCTAGTATGCAGGCTGTCGATGGCTTTATTCAGCTCTTCAGCAGTTGGCAATACATCTTGTTCCTCCATGATAGGCAGGCATTCCACAGCATCAAGTGTACTGTCTGAGATGCTATATTCTCTGCAGTAGAGTTTAGAGTAATGCTCCACCCATCTCTCCATCTGCTTTATCTTTGATGGTCTCTCCTGTTATGGTTTTCAGTAGTGCTGACTTGCTCTTAGTTAGATCGATAGTTTTCCGGATCCCCTCACGCATTCCACAGATGTTGCCTGTGTCAAATTATTTCTGGGCCCTTCTTCTTGCCATCCTTCGTATTTGCAGTGTTGCATGGGTAGGGTGGGATTTGTGCTCTAATAGTGTAACATGCTTTGCCTTGATGACAGTGGTGAGCTGACTTGGGCTCACTTCAAACCAGTCCGGTGTCTTGCCCCACTTTTTTCCTGAAGGTCTTGAGTGCTGTGCTGTTTATAGTGTCCCTGAGAAAGTCCCATCTCTGCAGACCATCCACTTCTGGTAAGTTAGCAAGGAGAGCATCCTCCAATGATTTGGTGTGTATATATATATATATATATATATATATATATATATATATATATATATATATATATATATATATATATATAAACAAACAATACTGAAGACATACTGCATTTACTGACAATAACTCAACAGCTCTGTGACAGAATGTCACATATATGTATGTTAATAGGTAGAAGCACAGCACATGTTTGGCAGATCGTCTACTCACACCTCTTGTCACCATCAGCCAAATATCTGTCATTCTTCAGCTTGGGTTCACAAGCGGGTCAATTGCTTTCTCATCACAGCCTGATTTAGTACTTTAACAATTTACAACACAGTATAAATACTAAATTGATAAGTAGCTGTATCTTATCTACAGTTGTTGTTGTTTTTCATTCATATACACTGATACACAGTACCAGTTAAAAGATTGGACACCCCTACTCAGTCACAGTTTTTTCTGTATGTTGATTATTTTCTACATTGTAGAACAATACTGAAGACATCAAAACTATGAAATAACACATGGAACATATATAGAATTATGTGGTAAATAAAAAAGTGGTTTTTAAAAAAGCAAAATATGTTTCATATTTTAGATTCTTCAAAATCGCCACTGGTTTTGTTGATGACAGTTTTGCACATTATTGGCATTATCTTTACCAGCTTCATGAGGTAGTCACCTGGAATGCTTTTCAATTAACAGGTGTGCCTCGTCAAAAATTAATTAGTGGAATCATTGCCTTCTTAATGCATTTGAGATCAAACACTAAATAGTAAATAATAATAATACAGTAAATAGCCCTATTCCACAGCTGTAGTAATCCATATTACGTCAAGAGCTGTTCAACTAAGTAAAGAGAAGCGACATTTGTCATTACTTTAAGACAGGAAGTGTCTTTTAATTCATAAAAATAAAGAAAAAGCATTGAATTAGGTTTTCCAGAAGGTGTCCATACTTTTGACTGGTACTCTGTGTATCAGGGGTGCAGATACGTTTTTTGAACTGGGGGGGACAAAGCTGCCAGCAAACCAACCCCAACCCCACCCCCAACATGTGTTGTCAACATGTGTTGACTTTCTAACTATGCCTGTGTGTTGCGTGAGCGGCAGTCAGTCAACAACTTTTCACAAAGTTTCCTTATGAAACAATATGCTCGCTGAAATTATGGCAGGGAACGCCAGATTAAACATTAAAACTGCCTTCTGAGCACTGTATCTACAGGCTACCACCGAAAGAAGGAGGCTACCAGAAAGGCATCTCTACTCCGTACGATTTTACTTTCACTACGACATTACTTTGAACAGACTATCAAAAAATTGCAAGGTGATATGATAAAGTAAGGCACAGTTTACTTACAGTCGTTTTTTGCAAAAACGATGCAATCGTTTTCTGCCTTTTCGGTTTGGCACCCTTCATCATGCCGTGTTGGGGTCCTGAACTAGGAGCTGTCCCCGATATGCCTGTCAAACTTGTTGTGGGTAACCATAGCAACCAAGCTCGAGCTCGCAACCTGTGCAGTCTGCGCAGCTCAACAAACCGAATATCAGTCTTTGTTTTGTTTTATGTGAGTTGTTGCAACTATGTATGTACTGCTGTGCACCTCAATAAACCGAATGGTAATTAGTCTTTTGATTTTTCCGGGAGGTTTGCCTTATGCAAAGAAAGACAGCATAGACGTTTTTTTCCTCCCTATAAGTGGGGGGGACCGAACGAGGTGAATTTAAATCTGGGTGGGATGAATCCCACCCGTCCCACCCTCTATCTGCACCCGTGCTGTGTATATATACACACTGATCAGCCATAACATTAAAACCTCCTGCCTAATATTGTGTAGGTCCCCATTGTGCTGCCAAAACATCTCTGAACCCTCAAGGCACCTGGGACCAAGATATTAGCAGCAGGTCATTTAAGACTTGTAAGGTTCATGGATGAGACCTGCTTGTCCAGCACATCTCACAGATGCTCATTCAGGTGGAGATCTTTTGTAGCTCTTCTGTGGGATCAGAAAAGACAGACAAACCTTTGCTCCTCATGCACGTTAATGAGCCTTGGGCACCCATGACCCTGTTGTTGGTTCACCAGTTGTGCTTCCTTGGACCACTTGTACTAACCACTGCATACCAGGAACACCCCACAAGACTTGTAGTTTTGGAGATGCTCTGACCCAGTCATCTAGCCATCACAAAATGGCCCTTGTTAAACCCAATCTATCCTTATACTTGCCAATTTTTCCTGCTTCCAACACATCAACTTTGAGAACTGACTGTTCTCTTGCTGACTAATATGTCACACCCCTTGACAGATGCCACTGTAACAAGACATATATTTGCTTTATCTGTCAGTGGTTTTAATGTTATGGCTGATCGGGATGTACAACCCCGATTCCAAAAAAGTTGGGACAAAGTACAAATTGTAAATAAAAACAGAATGCAATGATGTGGAAGTTTAAAAATTCCATATTTTATTCAGAATAGAACATAGATGACATACCAAATGTTTAAACTGAGAAAATGTATCATTTCAAGAGAAAAATTAGGTGATTTTAAATTTCATGACAACAACACATCTCAAAAAAGTTGGGACAAGGCCATGTTTGCCACTGTGAGACATCCCCTTTTCTCTTTACAACAGTCTGTAAACGTCTGGGGACTGAGGAGACAAGTTGCTCAAGTTTAGGGATAGGAATGTTAACCTATTCTTGTCTAATGTAGGATTCTAGTTGCTCAACTGTCTTTGGTCTTTTTTGTCGTATCTTCCGTTTTATGATGCGCCAAATGCTTTCTATGGGTGAAGGATCTGGACTGCAGGCTGGCCAGTTCAGTACCCGGACCCTTCTTCTACGCAGCCATGATGCTGTAATTGATGCAGTATGTGGTTTGGCATTGTCATGTTGGAAAATGCAAGGTCTTCCCTGAAAGAGACGTCGTCTGGATGGGAGCATATGCTGCTCTAGAACCTGGATATACCTTTCAGCATTGATGGTGTCTTTCCAGATGTGTAAGCGGCCCATGCCACACGCACTAATGCAACCCCATACCATCAGAGATGCAGGCTTCTGAACTGAGTGCTGATAACAACTTGGGTCGTCCTTCTCCTCTTTAGTCCGAATGACACGGCGTCCCTGATTTCCATAAAGAACTTCAAATTTTGATTCGTCTGACCACAGAACAGTTTTCCACTTTGCCACAGTCCATTTTAAATGAGCCTTGGCCCAGAGAAGACGTCTGCGCTTCTGGATCATGTTTAGATACAGCGTCTTCTTTGAACTATAGAGTTTTAGCTGGCAACGGCGGATGGCACGGTGAATTGTGTTCACAGATAATGTTCTCTGGAAATATTCCTGAGCCCATTTTGTGATTTCCAATACAGAAACATGCCTGTATGTGATGCAGTGCCGTCTAAGGGCCCGAAGATCACGGGCACCCAGTATCGTTTTCTGGCCTTGACCCTTACGCACAGAGATTCTTCCAGATTCTCTGAATCTTTTGATGATATTATGCACTGTAGATGATATGTTCAAACTCTTTGCAAATTTACAGTGTCGAACTCCTTTCTGATATTGCTCCACTATTTGTCAGCGCAGAATTACGGGGATTGCTGATCCTCTTCCCATCTTTACTTCTGAGAGCCGCTGCCACTCCAAGATGCTCTTTTTATACCCAGTCATGTTAATGACCTATTGCCAATTGACCTAATGAGTTGCAATTTGGTCCTCCAGCTGTTCCTTTTTTGTACCTTTAACTTTTCCAGCCTCTTATTGCCCCTGTCCCAACTTTTTTGAGATGTGTTGCTGTCATGAAATTTCAAATGAGCCAATATTTGGCATGAAATTTCAAAATGTCTCACTTTTGACATTTGATATGTTGTTTATGTTCTATTGTGAATACAATATCAGTTTTTGAGATTTGTAAATTATTGCATTCCGTTTTTATTTACAATTTGTACTTTGTCCCAACTTTTTTGGAATTGGGGTTGTACATGGTTATTCTCAAATTCCATTTATGAGTGAATTTCCTCCTATGATTATGTCTGAAGGCAAATGATCAAATGATCCAGTGACCACTCTAAAATGATGCAATCCAAATCACACCGACATAAAACTCAGCCATAAAAATTCAGACCTGAGAACCTTTATTCATTTTACAACCCCAAATCAGAAAAATTTGGGACAGTTTGGAAAATGCAAGTAAAAAAGAATGCAATGATTTCTAAATTTACTTTGACTTGTATTTCATTGCAGACAGAATGAACCAAAGAGATTTCATGTTTTGTTTGGTCAACTTAATTTCATTTTTTCTTATACATCCATTCTTGTTTTGGGCCTGCAACACATTCCAAAAAATGGTGGGACAAGGGCACTTTAGGAAAAGCAATGAGGTAAAACAATTAAATAATGATGTGATTTGAAACCGGTGATGTCAACAGGTGATTGTAATCATGATTTGGTACAAAATCAGTATCCAGGAAAGGCCTAGTCTTTGAGGAGCAAAGATGGGCCAAGGATCTCCAGTTTGTCAACAAATGCATGAGACAATTATTGAAATGTTTAAAAACAATTTTCCTCAAAGAACGATATAAGGAATTTGGATATTTCACCCTCTACAGTGCATAATATTATTAAACAATTCAAGGAATCACTGAGTTGTATGCTAATTTGGTGTGTAAAGGTCAAGGGCACAAGCCTAAGCTGAGCACCTGTGATCTCTGATCCCTCAGACAGCACTGCATCAAGAACCATCATTCATCTATAGCTGATATAACCACATGGGTTCAGGATTACTTTGGCAAACCTTTGTCAAGTACTACAATACGGAGTTACATCCAGAAATGCCAGTGAAAACTTTACTATGCAAAAAGGAAGCCTTATATTAACTGTGTCCAGAAGCATTGTTGACTTGTCCAGCACATCTCACAGATGCTCACTCAGATGGAGATCTTTTGTAGCTCTTCTGTGGGATCAGAACAGACAGACAAACCTTCGCTCCTCATGAACATTAATGAGCCTTGGGCACCCATGACCCTGTTGCTGGTTCACCAGTTTTCTCTGAGCTTGGAGGCATCTGGGATGGACCATCACACAGTGGAAATGTATATTGTGTTCAGTCAAATCAATATTCCAGGTCCTTTTTGTAAGAAATGGATGCCATGTGCTCTAGACCAAAGATGAAAAGGACCATCCAGACTGCTACCAGGAACAAGTCCAAAAGCCAGGGTTTGTGTCAGTGTCCTTGGCAAAGGTAACTTACACTTCTGTGATGGCAGCATTAATGCAGAAAAGTATATTAAGGTTTTAGAGCAGCATATACTGCCTTCAAGACAACATCTTTTCCAGGAATATTTCAACATGACACTGCAAAACCACATTCTGCACACATTACAAAGGCATGGCTGTGGAAGAAGAGGGTGCCTGTCCCCTCTGTCCCCCAACAGAGAATGTGTGGTTAATTTTGCAATGAAAAAGACGACCCTGTACTGTTGCACATCTTAAGACCTTTTTGCAGGAAGAATGGGACAAAATAACACCTGAAACACTTCATCACTTGGTATCTTCAGTCTTTAAATATCTTTTAGGTGTTGTGAGAAGGAATGGCAACATCCTAAAGTCGTAAATGCTTTACCATCCCAACTATTTTTGAAATATCTCATCTCATTATCTGTAGCCGCTTTATCCTGTTCTACAGGGTCGCAGGCAAGCTGGAGCCTATCCCAGCTGACTACGGGCGAAAGGCGGGGTACACCCTGGACAAGTCGCCAGGTCATCACAGGGCTGACACATAGACACAGACAACCATTCACACTCACATTCACACCTACGGTCAATTTAGAGTCACCAGTTAACCTAACCTGTATGTCTTTGGACTGTGGGGGAAACCGGAGCACCCGGAGGAAACCCACGCGGACACGGGGAGAACATGCAAACTCCACACAGAAAGGCCCTCGCCGGCCACGGGGCTCGAACCCGGACCTTCTTGCTGTGAGGCGACAGCGCTAACCACTACACCACCGTGCCGCCCATTTTTGAAATATGTTGCAAGAATCAAAATTGAAATCAGTGTTTCTTTTGAAAAAGTGATCGAATTCATGAATAAAACATCAAATGATGTGCTGTTATATTATTTTGAGTACAATACAGGTCAAAAGTTTTTTTGTTTGGTTGTTTTTTTTTTTTTTTTTTTAATTTCAATTTCAACATACCATCCCAACTTTTTCTGATTTGGGGCTGCATATAGGAATTACACACGTTAACACTGGTGTACAATGCTTCAAGTTATCACTGAAAAAATGCAAAAAAAATGCAATCTTCATTTTTCCCCCAATAAAAATGATTGATGAGGCAATCGATTTGTGAATCTAGAATGACTGAGATTTGTGCAGATGTTTTGAACTCTCTGATATGAATCGACACCATAGAAGTCCTGCCTACTTCCTCCCATCTCTCATCTCCTCTTGTTTTTTTTTTCTTGTTTAAAAGAGGCAGTGGCATAGCACCCTCACCTTCTGTCAAGGTAAATTGAGAATGTTTTAAGTTTATTAAATTATCACTTGTTAACATGAGACACATATAGTTAAGATATGAGAAGTTATGGATAGCTATATTACTTTAGGTAGTTCACTGAAAAGCACTTGGACAGCTGTCTTCAGAGTGCAAAGCTGAGGTGGAAAAAAAACACATAAAAGATATAAGAAAGATGTCTACTATTTTGATGGGAGTGTTTTACTATGAAAATCACAATCAAGTTCGAATCAGATCAAGAGCGACAGTGAAGTCAACCGTAATAAATCTGTTCAATCCACAGCCATGATCAGAAACTCCTCAAACAGGTTACTGCAGGATGTGTTTTTTGAGCTGAGATGCTACAGCAAGCTTGAGTAGTTTGCTCAGAAAAGGCAGGTTAGAAATAGGTGTGTAATTACTGAGCTCCTCAAGGTCTGGAGTGACTGCAGCCAGTTTCATGTTGAGTGGATCAGAGCCAGAACTAAGAGAAGCATTGCTCGTCTTAGTGATGAGCAGACCTAGAAAAGGAAGACCTGTTTTGACCTGAGAAGCAGGCATAGCACCCAGGTGGCTAGTGGTAGCTCTTGATGTTTTGACCAGCTTCACAAGAAAACATTCAGACCAAAGGTGTAAAAGTGGAGAAATTACTGTTACCAAAAGGTGAGTGCAAGACAAGCTTGTTTGCAGGGATGTAAACAGTCTTACTTTCCTCAAAAACAACATTGGTTTTGTTAGCTAGCTAGTTAGCAGTGGAGCCTGTGGTGAGCTGCGAGCATGAAAAATATGTCTCAAACTTATTGTGTCCTTCCAAGTTTGTTCTCATGAGGTAACATAGCAACACTCGCTTGGGTGAAGCAAAAATTCCTGGTGTGATATGTTGGAGGCTCAGTGAACAACTAGCATTGGTTCGCTAGCTATCAATAACAAAGCAAAAGTCACCCCTTGTCTAAGTGAACAAAAGACAAGGTGTATTTACCTGCTAATGGAAGTCTCATCTCATCTCATTATCTCTAGCCGCTTTATCCTTCTACAGGGTCGCAGGCAAGCTGGAGCCTATCCCAGCTGACTACGGGCGAAAGGCGGGGTACACCCCGGACAAGTCGCCAGGTCATCACAGGGCTGACACACAGACACAGACAACCATCCACACTCACATTCACACCTACGGTCAATTTAGAGTCACCAGTTAACCTAACCTGCATGTCTTTGGACTGTGGGGGAAACCAGAGCACCCGGAGGAAACCCACGCGGACACGGGGAGAACATGCAAACTCCACACAGAAAGGCCCTTGCCGGCCCCGGGGCTCGAACCCAGGACCTTCTTGCTGTGAGGCGACAGCGCTAACCACTACACCACCGTGCCGCCCTGCTAATGGAAGTGTATTCCTTTATTCATTTCCCAAAGAAGTGTCTCAACTTTTTCAGGAGGTGAATTTTATTTATGTTTGGATTGACATCCTATGCAGGGTCACGGCCAAGCTGGAGCCTGTCCCAGCTGACTATGGGCAAGAGGTGGGGTACAAGTCACCAGATCATTGCAGAGCTGATACATAGAGACAAACAACCATTCACACTCACATTCACACCTACGGTCAATTTAGAGCCACAAATTAACCTAAGCTGCATGTCTTTGGACTGTGGGGGAATCTGGAGCACCTGGAGAAAACCCATGCAGACATAGGGAGAACATGCAAACTCCGCACAGAAAGGCCCCCGTCAGCCACTGGGCTCAAACCCATAACCTTCTTGCTGTGAGATGACAGTGATAACCACTACACCACCGTGCCACCCCACTCAAACCCTCATCTCATTCATCTCATCTCATTATCTCTAGCCGCTTTATCCTTCTACAGGGTCGCAGGCAAGCTGGAGCCTATCCCAGCTGACTACGGGCGAAAGGCGGGGTACACCCTGGACAAGTCGCCAGGTCATCACAGGGCTGACACATAGACACAGACAACCATTCACACTCACATTCACACCTACGGTCAATTTAGAGTCACCAGTTAACCTAACCTGCATGTCTTTGGACTGTGGGGGAAACCGGAGCACCCGGAGGAAACCCACGCGGACACGGGGAGAACATGCAAACTCCACACAGAAAGGCCCTCGCCGGCCCCGGGGCTCGAACCCAGGACCTTCTTGCTGTGAGGCAACAGTGCTAACCACTACACCACCGTGCCGCCCCACTCAAACCCTGCTTCCAATAATTCCTAGAAACAGCCTTTATTTTCTCATATATACAGTGGGGCAAAAAAGTATTTAGTCAGCCACCAATCGTGCAAGTTCTCCCACTTAAAAAGATGAGAGAGGCCTGTAATTTTCAGCATAGGTACACTTCAACTATGAGAGACAGAATGGGGGGAAAGAATCCAGGAAATCACATTGTAGGATTTTTAATGAATTAATTGGTAAATTCCTCTGTAAAATAAGTATTTGGTCACCTACAAACAAGCAAGATTTCTGGCTCTCACAGACCTGTAACAACTTCTTTAAGAGGCTCCTCTGTCCTCCACTCGTTACCTGTATTAATGGCACCTGTTTGAACTCATTATCAGTATAAAAGACACCTGTCCACAACCTCAAACAGTCACACTCCAAACTCCACTATGGCCAAGACCAAAGAGCTGTCAAAGGACACCAGAAACAAAATTGTAGACCTGCACCAGGCTGGGAAGACTGAATCTGCAATAGGTAAGCAGCTTGGTGTGAAGAAATCAACTGTGGGAGCAATTATTAGAAAATGGATGACATACAAGACCACTGATAATCTCCCTCGATCTGGGGCTCCATGCAAGATCTCACCCCGTGGGGTCAAAATGATCACAAGAACAGTGAGCAAAAATCCCAGAACCACACAGGGGGACCTACTGAATGACCTGCAGAGAGCTGGGACCAAAGTAACAAAGGCTACCATCAGTAACACACTACACCACCAGGGACTCAAATCCTGCAGTGCCCCCTGCTTAAGCCAGTACATGTCCTGGCCTGTCTGAAATTTGCTAGAGAGCATTTGGATGATCCAGAAGAGGATTGGAAGAATGTCATATGGTCAGATGAAACCAAAATAGAACTTTTTGGTAAAAACTCAACTTGTCGTGTTTGGAGGAGAAAGAATGCTGAGTTGCATCCAAAGAACACCATACCTACTGTGAAGCATGGGGGTGGAAACATCATGCTTTGGGGCTGTTTTTCTGCAAAGGGACCAGGACGACTGATCCGTGTAAAGGAAAGAATGAATGGGGCCATGTATCCTGAGATTTTGAGTGAAAACCTCCTTCCATCAGCAAGGGCATTGAAGATGAAACATGGCTGGGTCTTTCAGCATGATAATGATCCCAAACACACCGCCCGGGCAACGAAGGAGTGGCTTCGTAAGAAGCATTTCAAGGTCCTGGAGTGGCCTAGCCAGTCTCCAGATTTCAACCCCATAGAAAATCTTTGGAGGGAGTTGAAAGTCCGTGTTGCCCAGCGACAGCCCCAAAACATCACTGCTCTAGAGGAGATATGCATGGAGGAATGGGCCAAAATACCAGCAACAGTGTGTGAAAACCTTGTGAAGACTTACAGAAAACGTTTGACCTCTGTCATTGCCAACAAAGGGTATATAACAAAGTATTGAGATGAACTTTTGTTATTGACCAAATACTTATTTTCCACCATAATTTGCAAATAAATTCTTTAAAAATCAGACAGTGTGATTTTCTGGATTTTTTTTCTCATTCTGTCTCTCATAGTTGAGGTATACCTATGATGAAAATTACAGGCCTCTCTCATCTTTTTAAGTGGGAGAACTTGCACAATTGGTGACTGACTAAATACTTTTTTGCCCCACTGTAGATAACAGCACAGTGAAATTCTTTCCTTAACATATCTCAACTTGTTAGGAAGCTGGACTCAGAGTGCAGGGTCAGCACCCCTGGAGTAGACAGGGTTGATGGCCTTGCTCAAGGGCCCAACAGTTGCAGCTTGGTGGTGGTGGGGCTTGAACCTCTGACCTTCTGGTCAGTAATCCAGAACTTGCTAATGGAAGTGTATTCCTATTCATACTGAAAGATGAAAACAGATTTCATCAAATCAACTCCATTGGAATTGTTTGTCCATTTCACCAGAGACCTTACAGCAATAATTCTTTCCACTTGGCAGCCATCATCATAAAACCTCTGTGCAGTTATTGCATGCTAATAAGATCAGACACCTAACTAAATGGGAAGAGAGCCACAACTGCACTTTCGATGGCCAACGGGACATAAAAACTGCATGTATAGAACTATCAGTCAAATATCATCTCATAAAACTGCTTAAATAGTTTGATGACATTACCCCAGAGTAAGATTTAAAAAGCTTTTTTTTTCTCCACAGGTTATATTTCTACTATGTATGTGCAAAGTTGCTACGAGGATGCTATACTTCTACTATACATGCACAACTGTGCATCAACTTGCATCAGTGCAACAACACAATTGGCTTAATATGTTTCCCGGTTCAGCCATTATAAAGCAGACAATTGTTTTTTTGGGGAGAGGGAGGGATATAATATACAACTGCCATCTTTGGTGTTATAGACTTTTTCCATAGATTTCTATTCAGAATTCTTTGATTGATATGTCTCCTCCCTTATAACGTCTCTGGTGTAATGTTGTCTTATACATGTATCACATATCACATTTATTTGCTATACATTAAAACAGTGAAAGATGCAGAAGCACATGAGTTTGTTTTACTTAGATGTTTAACAATTATTTGATTAATCACTGTGTCAGGAACTGTAGTTGGAAGCACACATCTCCTCTGAACCTAGATCTCAACTTTGATTTAATGCACACATGGGCATTGAACCTTGTGGCCCCATATTCTCATCTCATCTCATCTCATCTCATTATCTCTAGCGGCTTTATCCTGTTCTACAGGATCACAGGCAAGCTGGAGCCTATCCCAGCTGACTACGGGCAAAAGGCAGGGTACACCCTGGACAAGTCGCCAGGTCATCACAGGGCTGACACATAGACACAGACAACCATTCACACTCACATTCACACCTACGGTCAATTTAGAGTCACTAGTTAACTTAACCTGCATGTCTTTGGACTGTGGGGGAAACCAGAGTAAACCCACGCGGACATGAGGAGAACATGCAAACTCCACACAGAAAGGCCCTCGTCGGCCACGGGGCTCAAACCCGGACTTTCTTGCTGTGAGGCGACAGCGCTAACCACTACACCACCATGCCGCCCATGGCCCCATATTATCAATAGTAAATTATTAGGTTTGTCTATTTAGTCAGGTTCATTTAGGTATTGTTTTTCATGAACATAAAGCCAATTTTGCACCAAATCCAAAGCATCACAGCCTGAACGCTTTGGGGTGTCAAGTATCCATATCTGTGCTTTCTTGCACTGGTTTAGTAAATCCAATATATAACATGCAGTAGGTGACAAACTGAAAAACTGCCTATATGTTTGCTGTTTAGAGTATGTGTCAAGTCAAAGGTCAAAGTCCCTCCCATGCCAGAACCTGGTCTTCCCAGGCAGAAGCACATGAGTTCAATTTACTTACACATTTAACAATTATTTTATGAATCACAGTGTCAGGAGCTGTAGTTGAAAGCACATGTCTCCTCTCAACCTAGATCTCAACTTTGATTTAATGCACACATGGGCACTGAACCTTGTGGTCCCATATTGTTGATGTTATAAGGGAGGAGACTAATCACTCAAAGAATTCGAATTAGAAATCTATATGAAAAGTCTAATCCCAAAAATGGCAGTTGTATGCACATGTCCCAGTACTAACCAGGCCCTTAAGGCGGCACCCATGTCCACTTCTATAGCCCTTGGCCTCTCACTTATTATACAGCTAGGGTTACAGTGGGGGATTAGTCCTAGTCCTCTGGTAACCATGAGAGTTTGACTCCTCATTCGCATCTGTATTGCAGTGTGCCTTGCCAGACGGCAGTAGGTACCATTTTTATGATTGTCTTTGATATGACCTGACCATGAGTAGAACTCACAATCTCCTGGTCGTGAAACAGACATGCTAACCACAAGGCCAGCTCATGGTTTAGAATATACGCACACATGGCAAAATGAACATCTTAACATCCATCCATTATCTGTAGCCACTTATCCTGTTCAGGGTCACAGGCAAGCTGGACCCTATCCAAGCTGACTATGGGCGAGAGGCAGGGTCAGGGGCGCCGCTAGAAATCTTGGGCCCTATGAAAGATTACAATTTAGGGTCCCCCCGGTAAAATTTTCAAGCTCAAGCAACTGAATTTGAAGTCTGTTTTTGGCTGGCACTTTTACTTTACTACGCGTGTGATCAGCTACCTAGCAAGTTTAGGTGATACACTTATTTGGTATATGAACATTTTAAATGCAGAACTGTCAGAATTAGACTGAATAGACTGTTGCCTTAAAATGAACATTCCATGATATATATGGAAGATATATATATATTTTTTTTCTTTTATGAGCAACTATTATTAGGCCACTCAGTAGCCTATGGAGTTCATTCAATCCAAATGTTTGTGTTGAGAGAAATTGCATGCATCAGTGTATCAGTATGGATTTATAACATTCTGTATGCACATTATGGATACTCCAGAGCCCTCCAGCAAACATCATCAATAATCAGGATTACAAAATGCATTCCTTTGTTTCCTCCATTTATTGACTTATTGTATGTGATCAAATGTATGCCTTGATGAATAACTACACTAGTTTTTTGATACAATTACATAGAGCACTGCAAGAAATCCACTAAGTGTTTTTGGTTTCTTTTAGGCATCACACATTTATTAGAAAACACAGCAAATGTTCAAATATTCAAGTTAAATACCTAGCAACAGTATCAATAAATCCACACATGAGCAATAGCAATGATATCTATGACCACAGCTAATGTGCAAAATATTAAAGTTAAATACTTAAAGGGATAGTTCGGGATTTTTGACATGAATCTGTATGGCATCCCCATCAATAGTGTCGTGCAAACACACTGACTTACCCCTGACAGCATCCTGTGAGTCCAGTTCTTGTCCAGTTTTGGTCCAGACGAAAGTAGTCCGGCAAGTTTGTTGGGGTCACGAAAGTAAAACGTTTTTCGTCTCAAAACAGTATGTGTTCAAAAGAGTGATACAGTGAACCCTCGTTTATCGCGGGGGTTACGTTCCAAAAAGGACCCGCGATAGGCGAAATCCGTGAAATAGTCAACTTAATTTTTTTACAACTATTATACAATACAAATGTAAAGCATTTGTTTAAGAAATAAAAAAAAACGTTCTTGCAAATAACTATGACAGTTTTTAATACTTTTAAAATAATAATACTGTAATAATACTGTAAAATAATATTTTTAATAATGAATACGAGGTTAGACACATTGCGACTCGCGTATTTCACAGTCCCTCTGACTGTGCCTCTTTGTCCTGACTCCGCTCCGCTGTAGCGTCATTTTCTGCTGAAGGCTGTGGTGCAGGTGTCTTTTTCCGAGAGAAGAACATAGTTATGGGTAGTTGTTGGCACTCTTTTTTCTTCTGGGCAAGAAGATTCTTGTAAACAGACATGCCACCTTCGATTATATTTGAAAACTGTAACGAGCAACACATCAACGGGTCCCATTCTTGTGCCACTCGCTGAAGTTCAGTGTTCTGAACACAATGCACTGTAAAAAAAAAAAAATCCGCGAAACAGCGAAGCCGCGAAAGATGAACCGCGTTATAGCGAGGGTTCACTGTATATTTGCATCACAAAACCGTTGTCAAATAAAAAGTCAGACCTCGAAATCGCTTGGCACTATTTTCTCTCCCTTCTTATCACTGCACGCTGCCGCCAGGTGACAGCCACGGCTGTTTCATTCATTGTTTACTAGTGATGGGAATTTCGGCTCTTTTGGCTCTTCTTACTATAAGGAGCCGGCTCTTTCGGAAGATTTTGTATAATTATTTCTCATGACTTGTACATTCACATCGAGTACACATATCAATGCAAATTAACACGAAGGGATTTACTAGACCAATTTATATCTGGAACTATTTTCAGCCACAGCACAGGCAAAGCACCGCTGCAGGCGCAAAGACACCGCGCAGCACCTGAAAACCCGTTTTCAGGCGCTGCGCGGTGTCTTTGCGCCTTCCTTTTCCTATCTATTCCTTTAATTGCTGCAATTAACTAGTTAATTCTGATTCTATTTCTCCTCTCAGTTATAATCTGTCCTGCTTTTGAAAAGATCCTCTCTGGGGGGACAGATGCTGCCACTATACACATCCTCCGTGCCATCACGTGTGTAAGCCGTGGATAGAGTGCAGCCTTGGTCTCCCACCAGCTTAGTGGGTCTGCGTTTCGCTGTCACCTGCCGGCAGCGCGCAGTGATAAGAAGGGAGAGAAAATAGTGCCAAGCGATTTCGAGGTCTGACTTTTTATTTGACAACAGTTTTGTGATGCAGATATATCACTCTTTTGAACACATACTGTTTTGAGACGAAAAACGTTTTACTTTCGTGACCCCAACAAACTTGCCGGACTACTTTTGTCTGGACCAAAACTGGACAAGAACTGGACTCACAGGATGCTGTCGGGGTAAGTCAGTGTGTTTGCACGACACTATTGATGGGGATGCCATACAGATTCATGTCAAAAATCCCGAACTATCCCTTTAACAATATCAACAAATCCACACATGAACAATGGCAAAACATCTAGACTTAATTATACAATAAAGATACCTATGAAAAAAGGTGATTTTTTTTTTCACACACAGTGTGATATCCGGACTTCATAATTTATCACTCCTGCTTCGCAACTTCTAGAATGTTCACCTCTGTTGCGCGCAGAGAGAAACTGACAGCTGCTCTAAACTGCGCTAATCCCGCTCCCAGAATCAGACTGTACCATTAGTAAAAAGGGTGGAGGGGTGAAATGACAATATCATAAATAATTCAAGAAAAATGTTATAGCAAATCATAACCATGTATAATTTGCATATTTTAACAGATAAAATGAAATATTTTATTTCAAAAACTTACACAAGGCAATACTATTAAAATAATATTAATATCCCTCACAGGGCCCCCTGTCAGTGCCAGGCCCTTAGAATCGTCCTAACTTCCCCCCCCCCCTAGCGGCGCCCCTGGGCAGGGTACACCCTGGACAAGTCGTCAGATCATTGCAGGGTTGACACGTAGACAACCATTCACATCTATGGTCAATTTAGAGCCACCAATTAGCCTAACCTGCATGTCTTTGGATTATGTTTTAATTATTATTTCAAAATCAGGTTTACAGATGGGCGGTACGGTGGTGTAGTGGTTAGCGCTGTCGCCTCACAGCAAGAAGGTCCAGGTTCAAGCCCCGTGGCCGGCGAGGGCCTTTCTATGTGGAGTTTGCATGTTCTCCCCGTGTCCGCGTGGGTTTCCTCCGGGTGCTCCGGTTTCCCCCACAGTCCAAAGACATGGAGGTTAGGTTAACTGGTGACTCTAAATTGACCGTAGGTGTGAGTGTGAATGGTTGTCTGTGTCTATGTGTCAGCCCTGTGATGACCTGGCGACTTGTCCAGGGTGTACCCCGCCTTTCGCCCATAGTCAGCTGGGATAGGCTCCAGCTTGCCTGCGACCCTGTAGAACAGGATAAAGCGGCTAGAGATAATGAGATGAGATGAGATGAGGTTTACAGATATAAAACTAAAATAAGCAGTTGTGAAAACTCTCCTGTACCCCATCCACATCTCAAAGAACAAAATGTTGATGTTGACAGCAATGTTGTCCTGTAAAGTAATTTAGCTAGTTGTGTTATGACTGACGGAGCTGAAAAGTGTTAGCTCAAATGGAAAGTGATGCAGCATTTCCTAAATTCATTTGAATGTAAGATTGTTCTTAGAAAATTCTTAGCAAGAACAGAAGTCTGACTTTCACACTCTTGTTATCGAGAAACTACGTACTGGTTTTGCAGTATCGGTGTCAGCTTATTTACCAGCTCTGTGCTTGGGTTGGATTCTGCCTCACATGTACTGGATATAAACAGATGTCACTATGAATGCAGAAGAGACACTAAAAGCTTGCTGAATTAACTACGCTAACTAAATGCTGGTGTTACAGTGGATATGTAATGTATACGTATGATGTGTATGTTACAGAATGTATGCATGCACTCACTCAGACTCACACACATTCAGAAAGTGTAAACAGACGTATTCAAGGTCTTCATATCAGATGAAATGACTTCTGTTTTGATGCCTATGGTATATGAGTCAGGATTTGCATGTGTGTCTGTTGCGTGCAAATATAAAACACAAAACAAAGAGCCATAGTTATGACTCACACATTCTAACAAATTGCGTGCTGGATTTATTAACAGGTTGTAAGGCACTGATGCCAACATAGACAAACAAATAAACAAACACAGCCGCACACATTTGGTTAGGTGACCTCAAAGGTGTGACATACATCTCATCTCATCTCTCATTATCTCTAGCCGCTTTATCCTTCTACAGGGTCGCAGGCAAGCTGGAGCCTATCCCAGCTGACTACGGGCGAAAGGCGGGGTACACCCTGGACAAGTCGCCAGGTCATCACAGGGCTGACACATAGACACAGACAACCATTCACACTCACACCTACAGTCAATTTAGAGTCACCAGTTAACCTAACCTGCATGTCTTTGGACTGTGGGGGAAACCGGAGCACCCGGAGGAAACCCACGCGGACACGGGGAGAACATGCAAACTCCACACAGAAAGGCCCTCGCCGGCCCCGGGGCTCGAACCCAGGACCTTCTTGCTGTGAGGCGACAGCGCTAACCACTACACCACCGTGCCGCCCGGTGTGACATACAACTTTAGGTAAAGAAAAGTTGTCTCACAACACACACACACACAAACACACACACACACACACAGAGGTTATTTATTTACTGAGCATGATGTAGGGCATTTATGCCACACAGGGTCATGAAAACATACAAACACAATCTCCACCAACAATACACAAATAAATATATAATTGCAATCCATACAGACATAATTCTGATGACAGCAGGTTGTGAACTAGCAGGATTGGTGCTATCAGTTAGTGGTGTAGTGGTTAGCACTGTCGTCTCAGCGCAAGAAGGTTCTGGGTTCGAACATGCTGATTGACTTGGGTCTTTCTGTGTGGAGTTTGCATGTTTTCCCTGTGCCTGCATGGGTTTCATCAGGGTGCTTTGGTTTCCTCTCACAGTTCAGATACATGCAGATTAGGTCAACTGGCTACTCTAATTTACCCATGAGTGTGAATGGCTTCTTGTCATTGTGTTAGTCCTGCAATAAATGGGCAGTCTGTCCAGGATGAACCTCACCTCGCATCTGAAGTCAGCTATATAAACAATGAATGAATGAATTGGCAGTTTGTTGATGTTGGGATTTTTTTTTTTTTTTGTGCATGGATAGTGAACACAGAAAGCTTTTTCAAATAACTTTTTAGATGATATTAAATTACAATTTTGGATATTATATTTAAATAATATTGGCTGGCTTGGCGGCACGGTGGTGTAGTGGTTAGCGCTGTCGCCTCACAGCAAGAAGGTCCTGGGTTCGAGCCCCGGGGCCGGCGAGGGCCTTTCTGTGCGGAGTTTGCATGTTCTCCCCGTGTCCGCGTGGGTTTCCTCCGGGTGCTCCGGTTTCCCCCACAGTCCAAAGACATGCAGGTTAGGTTAACTGGTGACTCTAAATTGGCCGTAGGTGTGAATGTGAGTGTGAATGGTTGTCTGTGTCTATGTGTCAGCCCTGTGATGACCTGGCGACTTGTCCAGGGTGTACCCTGCCTTTCGCCCGTAGTCAGCTGGGATAGGCTCCAGCTTGCCTGCGACCCTGTAGAAGGATAAAGCGGCTAGAGATAATGAGATGAGATGAGATGAGATTGGCTGGCTTTGAGTGGTATATCAGATATAGTCCATTCAGTGAGCATGATACTGAATGAGTCGAAGATGAGTAGCTGAATGGAATATATCTGATATACCGTACAAAAAAAAAGCCAGACAATATTTTTATGATTATTATACATATATATTCGATGAATCCAGCCACTGGAGGTGCATAAGCATACTCTTGGTGCCAGTCCCAAGCCCGGATAAATTGGAGAGGGTTGCGTCAGGAAGGGCATCCGGCATAAAACTGTGCCAAATCTAACATGCGGAATGAAAAGAGAAATACCATACCGGATCGGTCTGAGCCCAGGTTAACAACGACCGCCTCTGGTACTGTTGGTCAACAGGGTGCCAGTGGAAAGTGTGCTACTGTTGCACCAAAACGGAGAAGGAGAAAGAGAGGGGGAGGTGTGTTAGGAGAGAGCATGAAAGATGGAAGGGAAGGAGCTTAGAATTGAGGGTAGGAACACTGAATGTGGGAACATTGACTGGCAGAGCGAGAGAGTTAGCAGGTATGATGGAAAGAAGGAAGTTGGACATTTTGTGTGTGCAGGAGATGAGGTGGAAAGGAAGCAAGGCCAAGAATATTGGAGATGGATGCAAATTGTTTTATTATGGAGTCGATGGAAAGAGAAATGGTGTTGGTATTGTTTTGAGGGGAGAGTTGGTCAACAGTGTGATTGATGTAAAGAGGGTGTCAGATAGAGTGATAGGCATGAAGTTGGAGATTCAAGGAGTGGTAATCAATGTTGTGTGTGCGTACGCCCCACAGGTTGGATGTGAGAATGAAGAGAAAGAGTCTTTCTGGGAAAAGACGGATGAAGTCGTAGAAAGTATACCGAGGGAGGAGCGCATGCTGATAGGAGCAGATTTCAACAGACATGTTGGCGAGGGAAACAGAGGAGATAAGGGCGTGATGGGCAGATATGGTGTAAGAGAGAGAAATGTGGAAGGGCAAGTGGTGGTTGATTTTTCAAAGAGGATGAATTTGGCAATAGTCAATACATACTTCGAGAAGAAAGAGCAGCACAGGGTGACGTTTAAGAGTAGAGGAAGATCTACACAGGTGGACTACATACTCTGCAGAAGGGGTAACGTGAAGGAGATTGGAGATTGTAAAGTGATGGCAGGGGAGAGTGTAGCTAGACAACATCAAGTGGTCGTGTGCAGGATGAGCTTGAAAGTGAAAAAGAGGAAGCGTGAAATAGTGGAGCCGAAGATTAAGTGGTGGAACTAAAAGAGGTTGAACATCAGAAGGAGTTTAAGGAAGAAATGAGACGAGCATTGAGTGGTCATGGAAGTCTGCCAGAAGATTGGAATACTACTGCTGTACTAGTAAGAGAGGCAGCAAGGAAGGTGCTAGGGTGGTCATCGGGAAGGAGGAAGGAAGACAAGGAGACATGGTGGTGGAACAAGGAAGTGCAGGAAATTATAAAAAAGAAGAGGCTAGCAAAGAAGAATTGGGATGATCAGAGAGACGAGGAAAGCAGGCGGTTATACAGAAAGACGAGACAGAAAGCAAAAAGAGCGGTAGTGAAGGCAAAAGCAGATGCATACCAGGAGTTGTACATGTAGCCCTGTGGCTATTATTTTCATTCATTCATATACAGATATTAAAATGTTTGTGTTGGTAATAAATAATAGTTCATGAAGTGTAAATATGTTTAAAAAATGTTTGATTATAACATAAAAAAAAGGTCAGTCATTTCATATACAGTTAAAAGTCAGCGATAAAAGGATGGTGTTAGTTTTAAAATCCATTCACATTTGGTTGTCAGCACAAACGGCAGGAGACCACGTTTGTTTGTGGGGTAGTGAAGCATCTCTTTATTCTCTCATCTTTGTATTTATGTAGCCTTAGCCAATCCTGTCCTCACCTTGTTCAGGTAGGAGGGGCTTAGCATCACCGACGTGACGCAGCATGTTAGCGACAGCAGAGGCTGCTTTATCGGCGTCTGAGTAGGATAGCTGTAAGCTGTAAAAGTAATGTGAAAACACTTCTAACTTTCAAGACAGATGGAGAGTCGTCCTGTGGTTGATGTGTTGACTGAACTCTGAGAAGCTGCCAGAGGTAAATTCATGTGTTTTGATGTGCTCAGTGCTGTTGTTTATTGTAACGTGTAAAAACGAGCTGACTCGCTAATTGCTGCTAGCCTTTATCTTAGCCTCCTCTTAGGCTTTCACACTGTTTATTCTGCATTGCCGTTAGCAATTGCTAATTTGTGTAAGACAGTCTGTGGGTTTTTCGCCATGAATTAGCCTGTAGCTTATTTACTAAGAGGAATTGTGTGATTCAGGATTGGACATTTGCCATAAGAGGGAGAGAGTGAGGACTGGGAGAGCACTGGACTGTGGGAGAGAGACTGTAGCTGCTGTACTTGAGCATGGTTTGCCGCCACGTGTTGCTGCCCGCTCCATTCCCTTGCCTCTGAAACTGCACCTTGCCATTTGCCCCTTTTCCCCCATCTTCATCTCTGACTGTGTGGATTCGTGAGTACACTTAATACTTTGCACGTGCCTTTTTGTTTGTGCTGGTTAAAGCCAGTGAAGCAGCCATTTGTTTCCAGCCTCCCCGCTCACGAGCATTGACTGGGCCTGCAACGTCTTTTATTTACATTTAATAGCCCGGTGTGAATGAGTGTGTGAGTGTGGGCTGTGGACACTTGAGTTTCCCTGGTCATTTCGATTTATTTCACATTTTCTATTCAGGTTCATCAGGGATCATAGGTGGGTCAGCCAAATCATTATATGAGAGTTTTGAATACTGTTATCGGTGCATACTTAAAGGTCAACAGTGAGCCAGTTAACTAATTTGCAAATCCAGTTCATAACCTTGTAATAAATAATTCTTCTTGTTTGAACTAAATCTTGTGTTGTAGTAATTATGAAGGTGATACTCTTTGGATAAATATAAAACAGGTAAAAGTGAGCTTTTATTTTAAAGGGGAAGTACCAAAATTTGCATTTACTTCTTAGAACTTATTGGAGACACCGCCAAGTTATTTTATATCGATATCACCGGTAGCGCCAGACGAACTCAGGCCCCATCCCACTGTACTACAACACCCCTATTATTTCTCAGTCAGTATTCACTAGCTACTTGGGTTACATACGAAAGACTGGAGACCAAAGAAGGCGAGAAAGACCTGTACAGACTAGCTAGGCAGAGAAACAGAGAAGCGAGGGATGTACAGCAGGTAAGAGTGATGAAAGATGTAAATGGAAATGTTGTGACAAACAAAGAGAGTGTATTAAGAAGGTGGAAAGAGTACTTTGAGGATTTATTAAATGAGGAGAATCCAGGGCGGCACGGTGGTGTAGTGGTTAGCGCTGTCGCCTCACAGCAAGAAGGTCCTGGGTTCGAGCCCCGGGGCCGGTGAGGGCCTTTCTGTGTGGAGTTTGCATGTTCTCCCCGTGTCCGCGTGGGTTTCCTCCGGGTGCTCCGGTTTCCCCCACAGTCCAAAGACATGCAGGTTAGGTTAACTGGTGACTCTAAATTGACTGTAGGTGTGAATGTGAGTGTGAATGGTTGTCTGTGTCTATGTGTCAGCCCTGTGATGACCTGGCGACTTGTCCAGGGTGTACCCCGCCTTTCGCCCGTAGTCAGCTGGGATAGGCTCCAGCTTGCCTGCGACCCTGTAGAAGGATAAAGCGGCTAGAGATAATGAGATGAGATGAGATGAGGAGAATCCAAGAGAGAAAAGGTCAGATTCATTGGAGACAGCAAATCAGGAAGCAGAGTTGGTTAGTAAGGATGAGGTGAGGGCAGCCATGAAAAGAATGAAGACTGGGAAAGAAGTCGGACCAGATGGTATCCCGATTGAGGCTTGGAGATGTTTGGGTGAGACGGCTGTGAAGTTCCTAACGAGATTGTTTAATAAGATCCTAGAGAATGAGAAAATGCCAAATGAATGGAGAAAGAGTGTGCTAGTCCCAATATACAAGGATAAGGGAGATGTACAGAGCTGCAGTAATTACAGAGGAATAAAATTGATGAGCCACACCATGAAGCTATGGGAAAGGGTATTGGAGGCGAGATTGAGAAGAGAGGTAGCAATCTGTGAACAGCAGTACAGGTTTATGCCAAGGAAGAGCACGTCAGATGCAATTTTTGCTTTAAGAATGTTAATGGAGAAGTACAGGGAAGGCCAGAGAAAGCTACATTGTGTGTTTGTAGACCTGGAGAAGGCATACAATAGAGTGCTGAGAGATGAGTTATGGTATTGTATGAGAAAGAGTGGAGTGAATGAGAAGTATATTAAAGTGGTGCAAGACATGTATGAGAACAGTGAAACAGCAGTGAGGTGTGCAGTTGGAACAACTGAATGGTTCAAGGTGAAGGTGGGACTCCAAGGATCTGCTTTGAGTCCTTTTTTGTTTGGCATAGTGATGGATAGCTTGACAGACAAAGTGAGGCAAGAGTCACCATGGAAAATGATGTTTGCAGATGATATTGTGATATGTGGTGAAAGTAGAAAGGAGGTTGAGTTGGGTTTGGAGAGATGGAGGTACGCATTGGAATGAAGGTGAGCAGTAGCAAAACAGAATACATGTGCATCAATGAGAATGGGGATGAGAGTGTAGTGAAGATGTAAGGAGTAGATGTAAAGAAAGTTGGTGAATTCAAGTACCTGGGGTCAACTGTGCAAGAAAATGGGGGCTGCAGTAGTGAGGTGCAGGCAGGGTGGAGCAGTTGGAGAAGGATTTTGGGAGTCATTTGTGATAGGAAAGTCCCAGCAAAAGTGAAAGGTAAGATGTATAAGACAGTAGTGATACCAGCTGTGATGTATGGATTGGAGACAGTACCCTTAACAAAGAAACAGGAGGCAAAGTTGGAGGTGGCGAAGTTGAGGATGTTAAGGTTTGCGATGGGAGTGACAAGGTTGGACAGGATAAGGAACGAGCACATCAGAGGGACAGCACATGTGGAAAGCTTGGGAATTAAGCTAAGAGAAATGAGACTGAGATGGTATGGGCACGTCCTGAGAAGAGATGCAGAGCATGTGGGAAGGAGAATGTTGAGGATGGAGCTGCCAGGCAAACGAAAATGAGGAAGGCCAAGGAGGAGATACATGGATGTGGTGAGAGAGGACATGAAAGTGGCAGGTGTGGTAGAGAAGGATGTGGAAGATAGGGAGCAATGGAGACGAAAGAGCCGCTGTGGCGACCCCTAATCAGGAGCAGCCAAAAGAAGAAGAAGAAGAAGATATACATTCGATGAAACAATTATAGATTTTACAAAAAGTTAAGGGGGGGGGGACTTACCAATACTGAATGCTGATTCTGATCGAATGTAATTCAATGTTCTGTTGATCCAATGTACTGTACAAAGTCAAAGTTCTAACAATAAAAATGGTACAAGTCCAAAAAGCCTGAACAACAACCCAACTTGTATACAAGCTATATCCAGGGTGGCAGTTCAAGTTCACAGTTACTTTTGGTCTTGTTGTTACATTACAGTTGTTCAAAACAAAAGGGCTTTGCTGAGTGATGTCCACGAGTGAAGTCCTCTTGTAAAAGCCTCCATCACTTTTCCTCACCTCCAAGTAGAACTTTGACAATAGTTCCGCTATTGCTCTCTTTTCCAGTTGTTCAATGTCTGTTGGTTTGTTTTTCTCTTGTAAATATCTCATTATCTCTAGCCGCTTTATCCTTCTACAGGGTCGCAGCCAAGCTGGAGCCTATCCCAGCTGACTATGGGCGAAAGGCGGGGTACACCCTGGACAAGTCGCCAGGTCATCACAGGGCTGACACATAGACACAGACAACCATTCACACACATTCACACCTACAGTCAATTTAGAGTCACCAGTTAACCTAACCTGCATGTCTTTGGACTGTGGGGGAAACCGGAGCACCCGGAGGAAACCCACGCGGTTATGGGGAGAACATGCAAACTCCGCACAGAAAGGCCCTTGCCGGCCACGGGGCTCAAACCCGGACCTTCTTGCTGTGAGGCGACAGCTCTAACCACTATACTACCGTGCCACCCTCTTGTAAATATGTGTGAAGAATATCCAGGGAAGTTTTTGTAGCCTTTCAGGTGTGCAACACGTCTGTCTCTTTAAATCTTATGCTTTTAATGAAGCAAACCTCATGGCCATGTTTGTGTACAAACTGTCATAGTCACTTGCTAACGCAGAAGTTTTACATCTCCAACATGTCTCTTTTCCAGTTGCTCGATGTCCGTTGGTATGTTTTTCTCTTGTAAATATGCATGAAGAATATATAATGAAGTTTTGGTAGCCTTTTGGGTGTTCAGTGAGTCTTTAGTTTCAGTTTATTTATTTAGTGCTTAAACCGACCAGTGGATCTTCTCTCTCTCTCCTGGCCGACAAAGAAATGATTGTACACATGTGCAGCAGAAAAGTTCTCATTGGATCTTTGCATGATCTCTGATGTGTGATGTCATGTTGTCTTGACAACATGCAATATTATAACAATATTAGATTAGATTCAACTTTGTCATTACTCTGTTAGGGTTTTGCTGGGATTTGAACCTGGTTCGCTGGTGTGATAATCCAGCAAACCCCCACTTGGCCACCAGGGGGATGACTCAAATGCAGAGGCGTGAGGCAGAAGTAGAAAAAGTATAAAAAAAAAAGTTTATTTACAATATATACAGTCCAAAAAGAAATAATCCAAAACGCTCAGAAGATGAAGGGAAAAATAAAAAAATATCCAAAAGTTCAAAGTCAAAACAAAAGCCAAAAAAAACAATGCTCAGAAGATCCAAAAAACAGTAAACACTAAGTCCAAAAAGAAAAGCAAAGTACAAAACCAAAAAGACAAAGGCAAGGAACACGGTACAGAGGTAACTGGAGCTAAACAAACAGCACAAAGACTCCGTGACAAGAGGACTGAACTCAGGGGAATAAATACACAAACTAATTAAGGACAGGGCAGGGCAGGAAACAGGCAATAAGACAAACACAAAACACAGTGGTGACCTCTAGAGGCCAAAACAAACATGACCAAACAAAGGAAATAGCAGCCTCTAGAGGCCAAAACAGTCCCAGTCCTAACAGGACCCCCCCCCAGGAGCATCTCCTGGCGTTCCCAGGGTGATCAGGCTGGGCCAAATGGAAGTCCCGACAAAGTTCTTTATCAAGTATGTCCGGAGCTGGGACCCAGCAGCGCTCCTCAGGGCCATAGCCCTCCCAGTCCACAAGATATTGGAGACCCCCGTGAACCCGGCGGGAGTCCAGCAGGCGGCACACGGTGAAAACGGTCTGACCCTGGAAGACGCAGGGGGTTCCTAGGGGCAGGGGCATACGTGAATGTCAGTACGGGCCGCAACAGGGAAACATGGAATGTGGGGTTGATCCTTAGCGTACGTGGTAACTGGAGCCGGTAGGAGACAGGGTTAACTCTGCGTACAACCTTGAAGGGGCCAATGTAACAAGGAGCAAGCTTGCGGTTCTCCACCCGCAACGGAAGGTCCTTGGTGGACAGCCACTGGAGGAGGTAGACGGGTTCCATGTTGAGGCAGGGAGGCCGGGGAGGCTCAGGACTTGGCGGCGTTCTCTCATCCCATTATCAAGAGGAGTAGAATGTGAGATCAGAGTTTTGAGGTCACTTGGGCATCCGATAGAAGCCAGACCGTCTTTGATGGGGTCAGACAGACCATGGTGGAAGGCTGACACCAGGGCAGTCTCGTTCCATCCACTTACTGCTGCGAGCATCCGGAACGAGATGGCGTAGCCTGCGATGCTTCCCCCTTGCCGGATGGACATGAGCTTTCTGGCTGCGTCTTTACTGATGTCTGCTTGATTGAAGACACAAAGCATCTCCTCAGTAAACAGCTAGAAATCAGAGCACTCAGGTCCCTGTCTCTGCCAGATAGCAGTGGCCCAGACCCGCACCTTACCAGCTAACAAGGTTATCACAAAGGCAATCTTGCGGCGATCCATAGTGTAGGTGGTAGGCTGAAGCTCAAAGGGGAGTTGGCACTGGGTAAGGAACTCCTGACACTCACTGTGCTTGCCGTCATACCTCTGTGGTGCAGGAAGGCTGGGTTCGCGAGGTGAAGGAGGCAGCGTGGCCAGAGGCACTGGAGCGGATGGCGGAGCAGAATCAGGCGGAGGAGATGGGGGTAGAGAAGTCAGCTGTGCCAGGGTTTTTCCCATCTGCTGAAGCAGTACCTCGTGACGAGTAAGGGTCTCATGTTGGCTTGCAAGAGTACGTCCCTGAGTGTCCATGGTAGCTCCGAAGCATGTTAAAGCGGCCATAATTCCCTGAAGGTTAGCCGGGTAGACAGTTGAAGCCTCTGCTGAGTCGGTCATGACGGAGTCTTTCTGTTAGAGTTTTGCTGGGATTCGAACCTGGTTCGCCGGTGTGATAATCCAGCAAACCCCCACTAGGCCACCAGGGGGATGACTCAAACGCAGAGGCGTGAGGTGGAAGTAGAAAAGTATCAAAAAGTTTATTTACAATATATACAGTTCAAAAAGAAATAATCCAAAACATTCAGAAGATGAAGGGAAAAATAAAAAATATCCAAAAGTTCAAAGTCAAAACAAAAAGCCAAAAAACCAGAAAAGAAAAGGCAAAAATACCAACGCTCAGAAGATCCAAAAAACAGTAAATACTAAGTCTAAAAAGTCCAAAAAGAAAAGCAAAGTACAAAACCAAAAAGACAAAGGCAAGGAACACAGTACAGAGATCACTGGAGCTAAACATAACAGCACAAAGACTCTGTGACAAGAGGACTGAACTCAGGGGTATAAATACACAAACTAATTAAGGACAGGGTGGGGCAGGAAACAGGCAATAAGACAAACACAAAACACAGAACACAGTGGTGACCTCTAGAGGCCAAAACAAACATGACCAAACAAAGGAAATAACAGTGGCCTCTAGAGGCCAAAACAGTCCCAGTCCTAACATAGTATAAATACAGGGTAACGAAATGCAGTTAGCATCTAATCAGAAGTGCAAATAGCAGAAGTGCAGTAAATACAGATAAATACAGTATGAACAGATAAGCAATATGTACAGATGAATGCAGTTATGTACAGCTAGTGCAAATGAGATGGTTATAGTGAGTAGAGAATGTACAGATAAATAAATAGGATGTTCAATAGTTCTGTGCAGTATATGTACGGTAGTTAAAGGAGAAGTAACTACAGGTAGGGTTATAAAAAAGGGTGGTTATAATTATCCTTAAGGCTATATACAGAAGTAGCTAACTTGCTATGCAGATGTCTTGTGAATGTAAAAAAATAAAAAGTTAAATAAGCATACAGAATATACACATATACATCTGTGCAGTATATGTACAAAGTTACGGTAGAAGTATGTATAGGTAGGGCTATAAAAAAGGGGTGGTTATAATTATCCTTAAGGCTATATACAGAAGAACTAACTTGCAATACAGATGTCTAGTGAATATACAAACTAAGAGTTAAATAGGCATTCAGAATATACACATATACATACATACATACTGTACATATATACACCTACACATGCACACCTAAACTCAAGTGTGGATGTAAGTATATACACACACATGCAAGACTGGCTATGTAAATAGATCCAACAGTAGAGAATATTGATGAATATGTACAGCTATGGAACCAGATGTGCAGTTATCAAATGCAACAAGAGTCAACACAGGTAGAAGGAGGATATGGGATCATCTGCTGGCAGAGTTCAGTAGGGTGACGGCTGTGGGGAAGAAGCTGTTCCTGTATCTGCTTGTTTTGGTCTGCAGACTCCTGAATCGCCTCCTGGATGGGAGGAGCTGAAAGAGTCTGTTGGCTGGGTGGGAAGAGTCTCTGAGGATGCTACGTGCCCGGCGCATGCATCTCTTCTTGTAGACTCCCTCAATGTCCGGAAGTGGAGCACCTATAATGCGTTGGGCAGTTTTCACCACCCTCTGGAGTGCTTTGCAATCAGCAGCAGAGCAGTTTCCATACCACACTGTAACACAGTTAGTCAGGATACTCTCTACTGCGCAGCGGTAGAAGTTGCCCAGGATGACAGCAGACAGGTGGTTTCTCTTCAGTGTTCTTAGGAAGAAGAGATGCTGATGGGCCTTCTTGATGAGGTGGGAGGTGTTGGTAGACCAGGTCAGGTTCTCTGAGATGTGGATCCCCAGGAATTTGAAGCTGGAGACACGTTCCACCTCCATGCCATTGATGTGGAGGGGGGTGTGGGTGCCTCCCTTCTCCTTCCTGAAGTCCACAATGGTTTCTTTTGTTTTACTGGTGTTAAGGAGCAGGTTGTTGTCCGCACACCAAGCAGCAAGGTGTTTAACCTCTGACCTGTACACCGACTCGTCGTTGTTGCTGATTAGTCCAATCACTGTGGTGTCGTCTGCAAACTTTATGATGGAGTTGGATCCATACATAGGTCTGCAGTCATGGGTGAAGAGGGAGTAGATGAAGGGGCTCATCACACATCCTTGCAGAGTTCCTGTGCTGAGTGTGAGGGTGGAGGATGTGATGTGGTCTGACCTAACATGCCTGTTGGTCAGAAAGTCCATGATCCAGTTACAGAGGGAGGTACTGATTCCAAGGTCTGTGAGTTTTGTAATTAGCTTGGCGGGGATGACAGTGTTGAATGCTGAGCTGAAATCCACAAACAGCATTCTTGCATAAGTGTTTTTATTGTCCAGGTGTGAGAGTACACAGTGCAACGCTGTGGAGACTGCATCCTCTGTACTCCTGTTACTGTGGTAGGCGTATTGGTGTGGGTCGAGTGTGGGGGGCAGACAGTCTTTGAGGTGTGCCAGGACCAGTCGTTCGAAGCACTTCATCACTATAGGAGTAAGTGCCACTGGGCGGTAGTCATTTAGGCACTTTGGGGAGGAGTGTTTCGGCACTGGCACAATGGATGTTGATTTAAAGCACGCCGGTACTACTGCTTGGGCCAGGGACAGGTTGAAGATGTCCGTGAATACTCCTGAAAGCTGCTCAGCACAAGCTCTGAGCACACATCCTGGAATACCATCAGGGTCCACAGCCTTGCGTTCATTGATGCAACTCAGTGCGTTTTGGACGTCTGTGTATGAAAGAATGAGTAGCTGAGGGTTAGCAGAGGGTGTGATCTTTATGGCCTTTTCTTTGTTGTCCTTATCGAAATGGGCATAGAAATCATTGAGCTCATTTAGGAAGGACACATCTATGGTGGCTGATGAAGTGTTGCTGTTCTTGTAATCTGTGATGGCCTGGATGCCCTCCCACATGCGCCGGGGGTCGTTGTTCACAAAGTGTTCCTCCACTTTGAGCTTGTGTTCGTGCTTGGCCTTCTTGATGCCCCTCTTCAGTTCTGCTCTGGATGTACTGTAGGCGAGTGCATCTCCCGATCTGAATGTGTTGTTACGTGCTTTCAGCAGGAGCCGCACTTCCCTGTTCATCCAAGGCTTCTGATTGGGGTATGTGGTGATCTGTTTTTCTGTGGTAACACTGTCAGTAGTGGTGTTGATATGCTCCACTACTGCGTGAGTGTAAGAGTCAATGTCTATCTGGGAGCCACAGGTAGCCTGGGAGGCAAACACACTCCAATCTGTGTCGTTAAACCTGTCCTGGAGTACTGAATCTACCCCCGCTGGCCATACCTTAAAGGGCTGATGACATGAACATGACTCTATGCAATTTCTTAAATAAACTATACAACATGGCAAACATGTTAGATTTCTGTTATAATTACGTGAAAAGAAGCTGTTGTTACGCAAATATCCAACTTTTAATTGCACAGCGCAAGAAAACTGGGTCCGTGGCTCGCGGCCATGTTGTGATGTCAGTGGGAGAACACGCTGCGGTTCACTGGCTGTTCTACTCTGGTTCTACTCAATGGAAATGGTGCATGAAAACGCTGGTGAACTCTCTAGTGCTAGCTCTTCCTCTTCTGGGAGTCTAGAATTGTGTTGATCTCTTCCGAATAGAATCTATGATAGCCTACCCTCTTTACCCTTTGCCTCTCGTTGCTAGGCGGCAGTTACATGAAAGCCGCAAGCTTTCACAAGCAAATACATGACTGATATCACGCCGACTTTATGATTACATTTATGATTATCATGTAGAATCTATAGCTCTATGTACCTTTATCTTATGTCGTTTCACAACACATGTTCTGACAGGAGGACTGTCTTTGGATCCGGCATAGCTATTAGTAGACCCTCTCCGGAATACTGGCAGTGTTGCCAGATTGGGAGGAATCCCACCCAGTTGGGCGGTTTCAAGTGAATTTTGGTGGGTTTTGAACATATTTTGGGCTGGAAAACTTCAGCGGTATCTGGCAACAGATACTGCTGACGTTTTCCAGCCCAAAATATGTTCAAAACCCACCAAAATGCACTTGAAACCGCTCAACTGGGCGGGAAACCTCCCAATCTGGCAACACTGTGTAGGCACTGCTGATGGTAGTAACACAACATTTGTGCTGAACTGAACACCCAAGAGATTCTTTTAAGCTGGGAAGGGTGTCAAAACAATCCAAATCGAAGTGTTCAGAGCACAGGACGGATGTTGGTGAGGGCTCCCACTTGTCACGAGTGCGCCTGACTTGCTTCACCCACTTCGCATGCAGCTCGGGATCTCTGGGAAACTTGAACAAACTTACCCCATCCTTGTAGGTTTTGGAGCAAAAGCCAGCAACACAACGCGAAGGCATAATAACTAATATACCGGTGTGTGTATATATATATATATATATATATATATATATATATATATATATATATATATATAAAATGTATAATAATAATACTAATAATGACAAACTGAACACCTGTCGCATCAACAACAAACTGGTAAGTTAGGAGGAAGGTTCTTTCGCTGACGTCATATAGCTCCTCCTCCTCTTTCGTCTCCTGGGTGCTGCAGCCCTGTCAAATTTGCCCAAATAGCCACGTTTTTTATCATAACTTGTAAAATAGGCGCCTTCGTGAATTAATATATGGATCATCGGGAATTACTTATGTTATAAAACATCGCCAAAGATGTCAAAAACGTGTCATCAGCACTTTAATGGTCTTCACAGTTGGTTTCACACGTTTGATGAGTGGTGAATAGGTGGGGGTGAGGAACAAAGAGAGATGGTCAGACTGTCCGAGGTGGGGAAGGGGGGTAACCTTGTAGGCTCCAGGTATGTTGGTATACACATGATCCAAGGTTTTGTTGTCTCTGGTGTGGCATGAGACATGTTGATTAAATTTGGGAAGTACAGTCTTTAGATTGGTGTGGTTGAAATCGCCAGCTACGATGAATGCAGCCTCCGGGTGTGCAGTTTGTTATTTACTGATGGCTGTGTAGAGTTCAGACATTGCTTGTTTACCATCGGCATCCGGGGGTATATATGCAGCTGTAATGATAGTAGATGTAAAGTCTCTCGGCAAAAAAAAAGGTCTACATTTAACCAAGAGAAACTCTAGGTTCGCTGAGCAGTGGCTTTCAGCAATGACAGAGTCTGTGCGCCAAGCCTTGTTGACATAAATACACAATCCACCGCCTCTTGTCTTACCGGAGCCGTCAGCTGATCTATCTGCTCGGAGAGTGTGCCACCCGACTAGCTGGATAGCATTGTCGGGTATCTCGCTGTGTAGCCACGTTTCCGTGAATATCATGACATTACAGTCCATAATCCATCTATTGCTTGTAATCCAAAGTCGTAGTTCGTCCATTTTGTTTGCCAGGGACCGCATGTTTGCAAGGAAAATGCTGGGTAAGGAGAGTCGATGTGGTGTTAGCTTTAGCTTATCTCTCACCCCTCCGCATCTTCCCCACCTTTGTTTACGGTCCCTGCACCGCCTACGAGTACTTCCTGTCGGCTTGGTAGTCCCTGGAGTGTCCGGTGATCTCCGTAGCTCAGGGAAGAGATGAAGATTGCTGATAAAACTGTCCGATGGTTGAAATCTGATGTCCAGAAGCTCTTGTCAGGTGTACGATGTTAGGGAGATGCTGTTCTGTACGAACAGACCCGAACAGAGTATGAGAAAAACTACTAATTTGCAGAATCTGAAGAGACGCTGAGCCTCGCTCTGCAATACAAGTGCTGCCATCTTGTCCATATTGTATGCTCATTCTCGATTGCGGAGAGTGGTGTAATTGCTGGGTTTCACATAATGTTACATCCGTCTCATTAGTTATTCAAAACTTTAGCTGGTGGTCTACCAAAGCTCAGTTGACAAAGCATTTGTATGGAGAAGGCGCATTGCTCACGTGAAAAATGCCTTACACTTGCGTTGTTTTAGGTTGTTTGAATCGATCAAACTGTGAAACTAATAAAAGTTTCTTCAGGGTTCCCCGTGAACTAATAAAAAGGGTGAACAAACACAGGATTTCACAAAAAGACATTGAGAAAGGTGGCTGTTGAACCTCTCACTGAAGTCAAAAGGAGCCGAGTCGAAGCATGTTCAAGTTTGCAGTAATCACTTGGTGAAAGGTTTGTATCCCTCTCAGCTATGTCCTTAGTGTTTTCCAAGTACTTTTCTTGCTGTGTGTCATTATTTTATGGTACCTTTTTTAGTCACGAAGCGTTAAAGTGCCCAGCTGTTTCTTTCTTTACTCCTCACTCAATGGCCGCCATACTGAAAACAACGCATGCCTCGCTTTCTTTAACAGGGTGTCCAAGCGGTCTTTTTAACGAGTCTTTCAGCGAGTACACGTGATCAAAACAACCATGAATAATAAAGTCCATATGCATGAAGGTCGCGACAAAATTCTTACCCAGCCATACAGTTACTTTGCGCCGTGATCACTTCTCCATCTTGTTTAACAAAGATCCAGGTCTTTAAAGGGGTTTCCGATGATCTTTGTGAATGATTTACCTGAGAGATAAGAGCCAATACAAGTGAGAATCAAGCCAACTGTTGTTTGTTTACACTTCAACTCACAGCGCTTCATTGTAAAGATGCAAACAAAAAGCTTTTAAAAAATATTTACACAGGCAAAAACAATACAGGATTCATTCAGCAGCGACTTGATACCGAGGTCCTTTACCCAGCCACATACAAAAAGTTGTAAGTCTCCATACTCTTCCACACTTTCATCTGTTTTGCGGTGTAGAAGGATGACACCAGATAGTTCGAGATGTCGGGGAACTCGACTGAAGGGTAGTTTTCGAGCTCGTATGAGAAATCCTTATTTCCCAGATTGTAGGGGTCGATTCCATTGCACTTAGCAATCTTCTGAATATATCTAAAGTGAGCAGTGGCTTCTAGATTACGAACATACTCTGATAAGTTATCGCTAGTCACTACGGCAGCCGTTTAGACCACCAGCTATTTCACTTCCGGTAAAACCGCTAAGAAAAGTCATGTGACTGAAACAATACATGGAGGATAAGTCTCATCTCATCTCATTATCTCTAGCTGCTTTATCCTTCTACAGGGTCGCAGGCAAGCTGGAGCCTATCCCAGCTGACTGTGGGCGAAAGGCGGGGTACACCCTGGACACGTCGCCAGGTCATCACAGGGTCGACACATAGACACAGACAACCATTCACACTCACATTCACACCTACGGTCAATTTAGAGTCACCAGTTAACCTAACCTGCATGTCTTTGGACTGTGGGGGAAACCGGAGCACCCGGAGGAAACCCACGCGGACACGGGGAGAACATGCAAACTCCACACAGAAAGGCCCTCGCCGGCCCCGGGGCTCAAACCCAGGACCTTCTTGCTGTGAGGCAACAGCGCTAACCACTACACCACCGTGCCGCCCTGGAGGATAAGTGATATGATAATATTGCATGCCATCAGTAAACCCACTAGAATGGAATAGAATACATATATGTTATTTACCAGCTGGGAGTATGGTGAAATACTGTGACAGAGGTCTTGAAAGTACTGAGCGAGGCCCTCTGGGCCGAGGTCAGTATTTAAGGCCGAGGTCACAGTATTTCACCATACGGACCAACTTTAAGCTGGCAAATAATTTTTTTTCTTTACCAAATTCTAACAGAAAACGAGAGCACCCAAAAGGGAAAACCAAGCCAAGCTGCCATTTTGAATCCTCATTCACAGCTGTAATGCAAATTGCTTCCTCCTCGTGCACTTCCATGGCAGGAAAAAAACTACATTTTGCCGCCTATGTAGTCCGCATTCAGGATTCGGCCATGTTTTTGCTCGGCGTTAGCAACAGTTAGAGGTTTTTAGCTTTCTCCTGCAATGTTTTCTTTTATTTCTTCTTCCTCAGGGTAGTAAAACTTGCTTTCACTGTGAAGACTGTCATTATCACTATCCATGATGTAAAATTAATGCTATTCTCCTGAGAAATCCTGGCAAAAATGTATAAGATTTTTGATAATCTTATAAATAAATCTTATTAAAAAAAAAGATAAATGTTGACAAAAAATGCTACTATGTTTGTTGTTGTTGTGAATGAGCGAGTCGCCAGAGGTCCATAACCAGGGTCCGTAACTGGGGTCTGTATCGTAGGATACAGACCCACTCGCCAGCCAATCAGAGCGCAGGATTTGATGGAAACCGGACCGTGAAAAAAATAAATGTTTTTATTCCATGGAAAAAGTGGCCTGTGTGTATAATAATTCTGGATATTTCACTCCGATTATGTCACTCCCAGTGTTTTTCCTGCTGACTTGAAGTGCGTTATCAAAATGGTGAACCGGTTCAAAATGAAAATTCTTTTGATTAACTTGCATATAGTTTTGTGTGGATGTGTCCATATAATATAAAGAACATTACACAGATATGAAGTTTATCTTCTCATGTTGAAAAATATATTACTCGTTCACTCATTTGTGAATATGTTCACCACTCAAAGGTAAACTTCTTATCTTCACGCCATCACGTAATAGTGTGTGTGTGTGTGTGTGTGTGTGTGTGTGTGTGTGTGTTATATCATCCTCCGTCTTCTTCCCTTACAGGTAAAAGGTGAAGGCTGTAGATGGTCCTGAAGAAACACCCTGGAACTGTTTTACTTTCTTCCATTTTTGTAGTAATTGACTGTCAAAAAATACCATTTGTGACTCATGCATATTTCACCAAACATGAAATATAGACAGCAAAAAAGCCCACAAAAATCTACATTTACAGGATAAAAAGAAAATGTCACTCTACATTAAAAAACAGTTTACATCATTTTGAAAAATTCTTAATAAACAAATTGAAAATAAAAGATATAGAATCAAAAGATGATAAGGGTGGAGACAATAATGCATTTGGGAAGGCATGGCCCAGGAACGAACACACACACCTAAGAACGCAGCGTGTGTGAATGTTTAACTGTATGTGTGTCTGCAGGGCTCAGCTAAAGGGCACAGTGCCAGAGTATGGCACATAAGATTAAACATCACACACACACACCTCGCAGGCACTAAAGTGGAGGACCCAATCAAATTCAGATATGGAGATGAAGGGGTGGAGCTACATCAAGGAGCTTTACAAATCAATCTGATAGGGGGGATGAGGTAAAGCATCTCATACAACACACACACATACACACAAAACCAAACAACTTCTGAATTTTTTAACTTTTCACTTGTGTGTGTGTGTGTGTGTGTGTGTGTGTGTGTGTGTGTGTGTGTGTGCGCGCACAAAAACTTGCAGCTTGTTAGGGTGAGATTTAGATGAAGGCATATCATTAATTCACTCCATTAATAATTATGTCAATGGAAAGTCCTCACAAGGATAGTAAACTGTGTGTGTGTGGGGGGGGGGGTGTCAGATAGATGTTTGACTCAATGAGATTTTTTTTTTTTTTTTTTTTTTTTTTTAATACAGATTTCATTCTGTAGCAGAATGTATGGGTTTGCGGTCATGCTGCAAATTGGATTGAATTATTGAGAGGCAGACAGAAAGAGACGGATGGAGTGACAGTGAGAGAGAGAGAGAGAGAGAGAGAGAGGGCTGTATGCAAAATGAAGTCTCTGGTGTGCGAGAAATGCTTTCTGGACTCGTCACTGTTGAAACTTGCAAATGTGCTCAGAGGGATGAATAGTGGCAATGACATTCCATGTACACGCACACACACGCACGCACACACACACACGGACAGAGAATCGCTGGTGTGGTCTCAGGCTTACATTTGGTCATGAAAGAGAGAGAGAGAGAGAGAGAGAGAGAGAGAGAGATGGGGAAGAAAGGAAGAGGTGGCAGAGAAATAGTGTGAAAGCAAAAATAAATGAAGTGAGATGGACAGAAAGAGGAGGAAGAGGGGAAAAGCAAGGGAAGAAAGGCAGGGAGATAAGAAAAAGAATTAAAAACAGATGGGGCTATTGTTTGCATTATTGCTATTTCTATTGTTAATATTCTTATTCTTCTGCTGTTACTACTACTAATTATTATTATTATTATTATTATTATTATTATTATTACTTAATTTTATTATTTTTTTAATTTCTATTTTATTTTCTCGTGCTATTATTACCTGCACCTGGTTTGTTGGAGGAGGTTATGTTTTTGCCTCTTGTTTGTTTGTTTGTTTGTTTGTTTGTTTGTTTGTCTGTCTGTCTGTTCCCAACATAACTCAAAATGTAGTGAACGTATTTTGATTATATTTTGAGGAATGGTGGGCCACGGGCCAAGCAACAATTGACTAGATTTTGCTGCAAATCTAGATATGTTTGCAGATCCAAGATTTTTTTTTTTGTCTGTTCCCAACATAACCCATAAAGTACTGATTTGATGAAATTTGGTGGACAGCTTTAGTATTCTCCTAGGTTCAAGTGATTTGAAATTTGATGTTGATAATATGTGGTTTGACCGCGACTTGGTTAGTGGTTAGCGTGTCCGCCTCTTGACTGGGAGATCGTAAGTTCTACTCGCGGTCGGGTCATACCAAAGACCATCATAAAAATGGTACTTACTACCATCTGGCAAGGCACGCTGCAATACAGATGCGAGTAGGGAAGTCAAACTCTCGCAGTTACCAGAGGACCCGCCCCCCACTGTAACCTGAGCTGTACAGGCAAGAGGCTAAAGGCCAATTTATGCTGACAACCCAGTCCTCGCAGATGGTGTCGCAGATGGCGTCTGCAAAGCCCCCCCCCTCGCAGACGCTCTGCGCGCACCTCCCAAAAATTGTGACCACCGCAGACAGCCTCGCAGACAGCGTCGCAGACAAGAGGGCTCTGATTGGTCCACTCTACATCCGCTGTACACGCACTTCCACTTCCCTACTTTCCCGGTTTGTTTTGTTTTCACGACCGCCATTTTTAAAAACACGAGCGAAGATGGAGCAGCACGAAGAGCGGTTGATTGAGGAAGTGAGGAAGTACGTACATCTATACGACTCCAGTTCTAGTCATTATAAGTAACCGGAGGATAAACACTCCACTAACCACACCCACCAACTACTCCTAGCGATTTCGTGACTTCGCGCCCCCTTGCGTTGTGGCGGTGAATAACATCGCGCACGCCTATTACTCCCTGCTCAACGATAAATTACAACTGTCTGCGAAAAGCTATCTGCGAAAGCCTTGTCACAAGAGCATGCAGAGGCCTTGAGGGCTATCGAAATGGAGATTGACGTCACACCCATACACCTTAAAGAGTTGGTTAGTACTGGGACAGGAGATTGCCTGGGAAAACCAGATCCTGGTATGAGAGGGACTTTGACTTTGTCTTGAATATGTGGCTTAGCGGAAATATGCACTCTAATGAATGCCCATCTCGTTGTTATTTTGTTTACCCAATGTTTTGGCAATATTCCACGATATACATTACATACTTGTGTGCAAATAGCAATAAAGCTACATGAAATTGAATTGAATTGAATTGGAGAAAAAGAGTAATGAGAATAATAATGAGAATGAGATAATGAGTAATGAAGACAGAGGGAGAAGAGAAGAGAAAGAGAATAAGAAAGAGTAGGTCCAAAAGAAAATACAGCAAAAGAAAGAGCAAACATCAGTGACAGAAAGAAAGACTGTGAGAAAGAGAGAGTAAAACAGAGAAGAGGAAAATGAGAAAGACAGAGGGACAGAGAAGTGAAAAAAGAGACGGAGGAAAAGATTGTGCGAAAGAAAGAGAGGTAATAAAGGAAGATGGAACAAGGAGGACAAGAGAAACATGACAGGTGAGGTCACAGAGCGATAAACACATGACGAGACAGGAAGTAGCAAGTAGAGATGGACACGGCGAGAGAACAAGTGAAAGAGGGGTACAGATGGTACAGGACCTTGTCCCTCTGTTCTGTCCCCCTGCTGTCCCGTGGGTGATAAGATGCTATCAGACGGCCCTTTAAGCACTCGAGAGCCACTCTGGAAGATCACTGCACCAATTACCCTGAAAAGTAAAAGATATTGCACATATCTATTGATGTTAGATTAATACTGACCACCACCCATCGATTCCCCCGACCCCCACCCTCTCTCTCTCTCTCTCTCTCTCTCTTTCTTTGATGCTCTCTCAAGCATTGCTTTGACAGCGATCTTATTTTCTGATCATAACAGTGTTTGGCATCTCTCTTTTTATCTCTCCATTTCTTTCCCTGTCTCTTGTCCTCAGCCTTGCCTCAGTTTCTCGTTTAAAAAGCCAGTTTTATCAGCTGATGTTATTCAATTGGCCTACACCGATCGGGACCATTAGCAGCGGCTGCTAAATAATGCATCCACCCTTAAAAGGTTCCTTATCTCTTTTCTTCTGTTGTTTGTTTTTAACATTATTAGTATTGGAGGAGTTACAACCAACAAAGGATGACAAAGAGGGGGAAAAAACAGCTGCTTAAAGGGCCGGTGACAATTTAGTAGCAGGAGTGGTAGACACTAAGGATTATCCTGTTTTTATTAAAAGCACAGCAACCCATCAGACAGCCTTGGAAGTGAAACGGTGGACATGGACCTGATGGATCTGGAGACACATATACTATACACACACAAACACACACACACACACACACACACACACACAGAGACACACTCAGACATACAGTCTGTTGCTATGAGACAGATTTACACGCCTCTCTGGCCTCCAGTCGTCTCCCACGCTTATCGCTGGAATTATGGGATGGCAAAAAGCCATTAAAATTCTGCTTAGGTTTCTCCTAAACCGCTGTTCCTGCAGTAACGGCCGCCTCGTTTGAGGCGAGCTATCATGATAACCAATCAGGCGCAAATATTCCCATCAATCTAATTCATGAGCTCACATCACATAAAGCTGAGCTGGATAATGAAGTGAAGAAAGCATATAAATACAGAAGATCTCTGTAAGTGTGCAATGGTTTTGCCTTGGCTTGCGCACACACACACACACACACACACACACACGTGCCATACCTCAGACTAATTTATGAGTCTCAGACACTTAACCAAACAAACTGACTTCGAGGAAAAGATGTGTGTGGTGGGTGTGAGTGTGCTGAAGCAGAGCTCTCAGTGTAGATCAGAGTGGAACAGTGCTCAATGCTTCTGAACAGCCAACACACACACTTCACACACTCATCCCAACACAGGAAGTTGTACTGATCACACTAATATGAGTTCCCTCTCTTGTTCCAGTAATTTTCCAAGATATTTTCCATGACTTATATAAACGACAGCTATGGCTCACAGAAGGTTATTTTAAAATCACACATCTGCTTAGCATTAAAGTCGACATTATGAGCCCTAACGACCCCTTAATGACCTCTTCCTTACGTTATACAACCTGAATTCATTATTTTGCGATTATATTACATTGTGCTCTCATTTGAAACTGCATACTCAGCTTTTATGTAAGATATTTTGTTCACAGCAACATTTAAAGAAATTAAAATGATCTATAATGTTAATGAGGACTCTCTCTCTCTCTCTCTCTCTCTCTCTCTCTCTCTCTCTCTGTGTGTGTGACAAATTAAGGTAGCCTAGATATAACCACAATTTTCTCAAGGTAATATGTATGTTAACTAACATTAGCTAGCTGGCGATCTCGCAGAAAAGCTAAACTGCCAATTATCAAATGGAGAACACAGAAATTTTATTTCTGTTGCATCAAATGTTTTGGAAAGTGTGTGTTTTACTCATCACTGATAGAAACATCGTATATACAGTGCCTTGAAAAAGTATTCATACCCCTTGAACTTTTTCACATTTTTCCACCTTACAACCACGAACTTAAGTTTTTTATTGAGATTGTATGTGATAGACCAACACAGAGTAGCACATAATTGTGAAGTGAAACGAAAATGATAAGTGGTCTTCAAAATTTTAAACAAATAAAAATCTGAAAAATGTGGTGTGCATTAGTATTCAGCCCCCTGTACTCTGATACCTCTAAATACAATCCAGTGCAATCAATTGTCTTCAGAAGTCATCTAATTAGTTAATAGAGTCCTACTGTGTGTAATTTACTCTCAGCATAAATACACTTGTTCTGTGAAGGCCTCAGTGGTTTGTTAGAGAACACTGAAGAACAAACAGCATCATGAAGGCCAAAGAACTCACCAGACAGGTCAGGGATAAAGTTCTGGAGAAGTTTAAAGCAGGGTTAGGTTATAAAAAAAATCCCAAGCTCTGAACATCTCAAGAAGCACTGTTCAATCCATCATTCAAAAATGGAAAAAGTATGGCACAACTGCAAACCTACCAAGACATGGCCATCCACCTAAACTGACAGAGTGAGCAAGGAGAGCACTGGTCAGAGAAGCAGCCAAGAGGCCCATGATCACTCTGGAGGAGCTGCAGAAATCCACAGCTCAGGTGGGAGAATCTGTGCACAGGACAACTATAAGTCGTACACTCCACAAATCTGGCCTTTTTGGAAGAGTGGCAAGAAGAAAGCCATTGTTGAAAGACAGGCATAAGAAGTCCCGTTTGCAGTTTGCCAGAAGCCATGTCGGGGACACAGCAAAGATGTGGAAGAAGGTGCTTTGGTCAGATGAGACCAAAGTTGAACTTTTTGGCCTAAATTCTATGTGTGGTGGAAAACTAACACTGCTCATCACCCTGCACACACCATCCCCACTGTGAAACATGGTGGTGGCAGCATCATGCTATGAGAATGCTTTTCTTCAGCAGGGACAGGGAAGCTGGTCAGAGTTGATGGGAAGATGGATGGAGCTAAATACAGGGCAATCCTGGAAGAAAACCTGTTGGAGGCTGCAAAAGACTTGAGACTGGGAAGGAGATTCACCTTCCAGCAAGACAATGACCCTAAACATACAGCCAGCGCTACAATGGAATGGTTTAGATCAAAGAATATTCATGTGTTAGAATGGCCCAGTCAAAGTCCAGACCTCAATCCCATTGAGCATCTGTGGCAAGACTTGAAAATTGCTGTTCACAGACGCTCTCCATCCGATCTGGCTGAGCTTGAGCTACTTTGCAAAGAAGAATGGGTAAATATTTCAGTGTCTAGATGTGCAAAGCTGGTAGAGACATACAACAAAAGACTTGCAGCTGTAATTGCAGCAAAAGGTGGCTCTACAAAGTATTGACGCGGGGGGCTGAATACTAATGCACACCACATTTTTCAGATTTTTATTTGTTTAAAATTTTGAAGACCATTTATCATTTTTGTTTCACTTCACAATTATGTGCTACTCTGTGTTGGTCTATCACATAAAATCTCAATAAAAAACTTTTAAGTTCGTGGTTGTAAGGTGGAAAAATGTGAAAAAGTTCAAGGGGTATGAATACTTTTTCAAGGCACTGTACATCGGTCAGCTATAAAATTAAAAACACGGACAGGTGAAGTGAATAACATTGATTATCTCTCATCACAATGGCACCTATCAAGGGGTGGGTTATACAGTATTAGGCAGCAAGAGAAGAGAACAGTCAGTTCTTCAAGTTGATGTGTTGGAAGCAGGAAAAATGGGCAAATGTAAGGATCTGAGAGACTTTGACAAGGGCCAGATTGTGATGGCTAGATGACTGGGTCTGAGAATCTCCAAAATGGTACATCTTGTAGGGTGTTCCTGGTCTGCAGTGGTTAGTACCTACCAAAAGTGGTCCAAGGAAGGACAACCGGTGAACCGGCGACAAGGTCATGGGTGTCAAAGGCTCATTGATTCATATGGGTCATGACGGCTAGCCCATATGGTCCAATCCCACAGAAGAGCTCCTGTAGCACAAACTGCTGAAAAAGTGAATGCTGACATCCTTCTGTTTTAGCCAGCATTAGCTTTTTCAGCAGTTTGTGCTACATCTTGTGCTATAAGATGTGCCGTTTTGGAGATGTTCAGACCCAGTCATCTACCCATCACAATTTGGCCCTTATCAAAGTTACTCAGATCCTTACGCTTGCCCATTTTTCCTGCTTCCAATACATCAACATTGAGAACTGACTGTTCTCTTCTCTTACTGACTAATATATCCAACCCCTTGACAGGTGCCACTGTAATGAGATAATCAATGTTATTCACTTCACCTGTCAGTGTTTTTAATTTTATGGCTGATAGGTGTAAATAGTGTATTATATCTAATTATAACATAATATTTCTCATTGAGTTGGGAACAAATGATTAAAGGACCCATGGCATGGTGGTTTGTTGATGCTTTAAACGGGCTCGTGGAGGTTTCCAGATGTTATATCCGCAGCCTTTCTCGAAATGAACCCTCGGCACGTAGATATAGCCTCCTGGGAGAAAGCCCCATTTCAGCCCTTTTCCCAGTGTGTCGTTTTGCTAATGAGAAGCATGGAGGCGGGGAAGGGTAGAGGGTGGGGGCGGGCCATGGGGGGAGGGGCTTGACCAAGCTGCGGGCATGAGTGAGAGTGTTCGGAGTGGTAGTTTATGAACGTATAATACCCTAGGCTTGAACACGCACTCCATAACCAAAGAGGATAGAAGCAGCAACTACAGCAACATATCGCTTATCCAACAGAAGACATGCATTGCAGAGCAATAGTCAAACATAAGCTCATAAGTTACAGTCAATTTCCAGACTAAACTCACTTTAACAGAGCATGCTGCATGCTTTTTGGTTTTGTAGTGCAGAGTACCTGGCTAACTGCAGGAAGTGGTTAGCTGCACAGCTAATGTAGCCATTGCAAGGCTAACGCACCGATTTTAAAACACGGCAAAACAACTTAACAGTTATACACTTACTTGTTCGGTGTTTGTGGCTGATGCGGCAGGGATGCTTGGTACGGACCCAGGCTTCAGTGACAGTTGATGTGCAAAACCTGCCCTGTACTGTCCCAAGTTGTGGAAACATTCATCAGGAAAATGCTTCCGACAAACATACACCGTCTTAGGTAGACTCGACGGCGTATTATTGGAGTAAATAAAATTAAGCCACTGCGTCTTCAGGGGCTCTCCCGTCGGCAGTAAAAACAGACTCCTTTCTGTGTTGTCACATCCATGTACAGCGCAATTTCCATGTTTTGCTCACTTAGGTGGTGCCATGTTGTTGTGTCCTCTATGGTCTCCTCACTACAAAATTGAAGTGACGTATCTATGGTGGCAACTTTTGAACTGGGCGGGCAATCCATACAGTGGGTGGGAATCCAGAGGGGGGGCATGGGGATCATCTCCCTTGCTGACGTAGTAAAGGGAAGAGCCTATCAACGCGCCATTTTGACGCGCCATTCTCAAATGTTGACAAAGGGTGGGCATAGTTTGGTTTACACATTATGACATTTCTAGCCACTGGGGTGACTTAAGAAGGTCAGAGGAACTCATTTCAACGTTAAAAAACCTCAGAAAGTGAAAATTTCATGCCATGGGACCTTTAACAGTTAAACCTTATATTATCTAGCAAGAAAACTGGCTTGCTAACACTATTAAATGTTGTGTATGCAGAGGTGGAAAAACTGGATTGACAAAGTAAAAGTCCTGCTTAGGTTTTCCTTCTGCCTGTGCTCTCAACACAGGTGATTTCACCAATTAGCTCATCAACCTGGCTTAGGGGATGTGGTAATTAGGATCAGCTGGTTCATTGAATTGGCTGGAGCAAAAATGTGGCAGGGTTTTACTTTCTGCACCCGGGTTTTTCCACCTCTGTGTGTATGTCAGTGTAAACTGTCTCGTTGGTTTATACTGAGATATCAGAATAAATGTGGGACAGTAAAAATAAATAAATTTATAAAAATACGTTTTAAAAAGTGCCAGTTGATAAAGAGCAATTGCTGAACAAATAAAGACTGGATAAATGCAAGCATGCACCAAAAGACAGAAGACGGACCTCAGACTCAGTGCTGATGACAACATTGTATTTGTTCTTGGACTGATGGATCTTTTTTTTATTATCCTGTATGGTATTCCACAGGGATCCATGCTCAGCCCTCTTCTGTTTCCATTGTATACACAGCCACTGAGTCAAAGCATTAACAGCTACAGTAACATCTTGGTCCTGTTCATCTAACACTACAATCTACAATGACGCATCATCACCTAGATGAGTGAAAACTTCCTCAAACTTCATAAAGACAACACAGAAATTCTTCTTGAAGATACCATCATCAACAGAGTAAAAAAAAATTTGCTAACATTTAGCTACATGTTTTAAACCTGTAAGAAGAAGCTTTGGGGGGTTTTTTTGTTTTGTTTTTTTGCTGATTTAAGCTTTAAACCATATATTAACCTCATTTCTCAAACAACATTCTCAGCATTCAGGAACATTGCACTAGTCAAACCTGGATTATGTTTTTCCGATCTTCACCTGTCCAGTTTCGTCGAGTCCGTACCCACAGTAGCTTCAGGTTCCTGTTCTTGCCTGACAGAAATAGGACACGATGTGGTCTTCTGCTGTTGTAGCTCATCCACCTCAAAGTTCTACATGTTGTGCATCTGAGATGCTTTTCTGCTCAGCACAGTTGTAAATAGTGGTTATTTGAATTACTGTCGCCTTCCTGTCAACTCAAATCTGTCTGGTCTTTCTCATCTATCATCAATATACCGTTTCTGGTTACTCAGTGTACCCAGAATCAACAACAAAGGATGTGATGAAGCAGCCTTCTGTTTTATACACAAAAATATAAAATGGTCTATCACTCAAGGTAAGACAAAAAACTGCAGTAAATATATTTAAAAACAGCTGAAGACATTTATACACTCTATAATTTGTTTTCATTTTTTTCTGTATATACAGGTATGATAAAGAGCTGAAGACTCATTATACACTCTATGATTTGTTTTCATTTTTTTCTGTATTTTCATGATTTGTTCTGTTTTTATTTATATTTGTTCTTATGTTGTTCATTAATGATTCATATTAAACAATTATTCCATGAAATCGAGTCGTACATGAGCTGATAGCTGATAAGGCGCGTAGCACCGAGTCGTCTATAAGCCATGTATGACGAGATTGAGTGGAATAACTGTTTTATTCTATCCACATTCACTGAATTTTGAAAAACAGAGCATTTTTATTTTTATTTTTTGCAAATTTAATAAATAAAAACTTTTTACAAAACATCTGACAAAATGATTTCCGCTTAGAATGTAAACAAACTGGTGAAATGACAGGAGCAATTTGTGAAAAATGCGATAATAATTCTTGAAAAAAAGATACCATCTTACCATCAAATACTTTCATTCCATATTTTGTTGCTTTTTTTTCTATTTTTGGGGGTTTTGTTTTTGAGAGGTGTTTTTATTTCATTCTCGGTTGGTTCAGCAACACACTCCGCCATTTTGTTTTTCTCTACTCATGGTATATGAGCTGATATCCTAGTTGTAGAATAGCCAATCAGAGCATGTGATTGCTCACATCCAGTGAATGTGGACACAATAATTGTATATATTATTATTGTTGTTGTTGTTTATGTCCTCCTATTGGCTATTTCTATTAGCTTTCCATTGTGTCTTTAATTTTTTGAAGAAACATACAACCCCGATTCCAAAAAAGTTGGGACAAAGTACAAACTGTAAATAAAAACAGAATGCAATAATTTACAAATCTCAAAAACTGATATTGTATTCACAATAGAATATAGACAACATATCAAATGTCGAAAGTGAGACATTTTGAAATTTCATACCAAATATTGGCTCATTTGAAATTTCATGACAGCAGCACATCTCAAAAAAGTTGGGACAGGGGCAATAAGGCTACATCCACACGACAATGGCAACGAGATGTTATTTAAAAATATATCGCGTCCAAATGGGCAACGATCAGTAAAATATCAGGTCCATATGGCAACGCAACGCTTGCTGAAAACGATGCAATACACATGCCACACCTCTAGGGGCGCTGTAAGACGGTCCCTTCGGAGACACCAGAACAATAGAAGAAGTAAGGACGCATGCGCATAAACTATTATGCGCGAGACTTCATATTAGCCACAAAGTCAGGAAAATCTGTTCGTAAAATTACATTATAATGACCAAATACAATGAAAAGTATTTTTCCAGTCTCACCTGTGAAAGGTAATCCCATGTGATCTCATTTGGACGGCAAACCTGTTGGTACAGTTAAGCGCAGCTAATCTTTATTCTCCGCTTTGACCTATCCAATATGGCGGCGAGGATGACGTATGATTCTACGCGGAAGGCGGCGTCTTTAATGGTCCGGAATAAATTGAATACTACACGTTGATGGATTAATTTGTTGTTTCTCACCTGTGAAAGTTAATCCCATGTGATCTCGTTTGGATGGTAAACCTGTTGGTACAATTAAACGCAGCACATGAATCTTTATTCTCCGCTTTGACCTATCCAATATGGCGGCGAGGATGACGTATGATTCTACGCGGAAGGCGGCGTCTTTAATGGTCCGGAATAAATTGAATGCTACACATTTATGGATTAATTTGCTCCTCTACGCCCTTTTTGAGGAATGTATTGTCAGACTTAAACCAACATCTGAAGAGGTGAGATCGCTCCTTTTTTTCCCTATTTTTGCTGGCAGGATTGACTCTGCCCTAAGGGCAGAGTCTCTCTCTCTCTCTCTCTCTCTCTCTCTCTCTCTCTCTCACTTTGCTCCATTACACAATAAATATTCACAGTGAAAATATTTTGTAAGCGCGTTTCATGAACAAAGTTATAGGATTTGTTGACAACTCGCATCGCATCGCAATGAGAAGATCATTGGCACTACTGGTGTTAAGAATCAGACCATTTCATAAATGAATATTTTGCTGTAGAGCTGCAGTGTTTGTACAATTGCATGTTTTTGCTTCACTATTACTGTCACTATTCTGCTTCTTGCATTACTACTGTGAACTAACACTGAACATAATAATAATAATAATATCCAAGCTCGTGTTTCACTCTCACTAGTACTCTGTAAGGCTTTTTCCTGGTGATATCCTAGTGATATTCATTACACTTCTACCCGGCGTGAAGCACTCAGTCATGTGGTTGTGACGTCATCGTAAACAAATCCGTTCTACTCATCTAGACGACTTCACAACGGCAACATTGCCAGATCTTTCCACTCTGGAACCCGTTCTCAAAAAGATTGCGTTTTGGGCACCCAAAACGCCGGTGCCGTGTGGACGCCAGGCCTAAACAATAAGCAATTGTATCGGAGTCACCTGAATCCGTTGCCGTGTGGACAGGGCCTAAGAGGCTGGAAAAGTTAAAGGTACAAAAAAGGAACAGCTGGAGGACCAAATTGCAACTCATTAGGTCAATTGGCAATAGGTCATTAACATGACTGGGTATAAAAAGAGCATCTTGGAGTGGCAGTGGCTCTCAGAAGTAAAGATGGGAAGAGGATCACCAATCCCCCTAATTCTGCGCCGACAAATAGTGGAGCAATATCAGAAAGGAGTTTGACAGTGTAAAATTGCAAAGAGTTTGAACATATCATCATCTACAGTGCATAATATCATCAAAAGATTCAGAGAATCTGGAAGAATCTCTGTGCGTAAGGGTCAAGGCCGGAAAACCATACTGGGTGCCCGTGATCTTCGGGCCCTTAGACGGCACTGCATCACATACAGGCATGCTTCTGTATTGGAAATCACAAAATGGGCTCAGGAATATTTCCAGAGAACATTATCTGTGAACACAATTCACCGTGCCATCCACCGTTGCCAGCTAAAACTCTATAGTTCAAAGAAGAAGCCGTATCTAACATGATCCAGAAGCGCAGATGTCTTCTCTGGGCCAAGGCTCATTTAAAATGGACTGTGGCAAAGTGGAAAACTGTTCTGTGGTCAGATGAATCAAAATTTGAAGTTCTTTATGGAAATCAGGGACGCCGTGTCATTCGGACTAAAGAGGAGAAGGACGACCCAAGCTGTTATCAGTGCTCAGTTCAGAAGCCTGCATCTCTGATGGTATGGGGTTGCATTAGTGCGTGTGGCATGGGCAGCTTACACATCTGGAAAGACACCATCAATGCTGAAAGGTATATCCAGGTTCTAGAGCAACATATGCTCCCGTCCAGACGACGTCTCTTTCAGGGAAGACCTTGCATTTTCCAACATGACAATGCCAAACCACATACTGCATCAATTACAGCATCATGGCTGCATAGAAGAAGGGTCCGGGTACTGAACTGGCCAGCCTGCAGTCCAGATCTTTCACCCATACAAAACATTTGGCGCATCATAAAACAGAAGATACGACAAAAAAGACCTAAGACAGTTGAGCAACTAGAATCCTACATTAGACAAGAATGGGTTAACATTCCTATCCCTAAACTTGAGCAACTTGTCTCCTCAGTCCCCAGACGTTTACAGACTGTTGTAAAGAGAAAAGGGGATGTCTCACAGTGGTAAACATGGCCTTGTCCAAACTTTTTTGAGATGTGTTGTTGTCATGAAATTTAAAATCACCTAATTCTTCTCTTTAAATGATACAGTTTCTCAGTTTAAACATTTGATATGTTATCTATGTTCTATTCTGAATAAAATCTGGAATTTTGAAACTTCCACATCATTGCATTCCGTTTTTATTTACAATTTGTACTTTGTCCCAACTTTTTTGGAATCGGAGTTGTATTACCTCCACCAAGGAGGTTATGTTTTCGGTAGCGTTTGTTTGTTTGTTTGTTTGTTTGTTTGTCTTTTAGCAACATTACGGAAAAAGTATTGAACTGATTGCTCTGAAATTTTTTCCAGAGGTGTGACTGGGCACAAGTAACAATCCATTAAATTTTGGCGGTGATCCGAATCACCTTCTGGATCCCAGATTTTTTTTAAAGGATTTTTGGCGGAGGTCTGCGATCTCCAAGTGCTTTTCTAGTTAATTATTATTATTATTATTATTATTATTATTATTATTATTATCTGATATCTCACAGCTGTTTTTGTCCTTTACTGTCTTTTATTGTTTTAATGAATCTATCATATTTCAGTTCTTATTCATATTTGACATGACTCCGCTTGTTTTGGGACAGAACTGACATGGCTACTGCTGGAAAGTTTGTCTGTGGTGCCACCTTTGTCTCCGTTTCAATACTGTTATTTAAAATAGTCTCGATTGTGTTCACTCAGTAAGAACCTGCTTGATTGCACTAATAATGATACAGAATAAGAGCAGAAGCTTCGTAATGAGAAACTGTTGTAACAATTACTGACGCTGGACTCTTGGTCCTGACTGTGCACTGAAATGCAATGTGAATGCTTGGCCTTTTCATGTGTCTCTGGCAGCAGCATCGGTTTTTAGAGTTCGAGTTCCAATCTGTCTGAGTCTGTCTCTATGTAATCGTAGCTCCCGTTCACAGTCAGGCAGAAGATGATCCGTGACGGACATTTACTGTGGAGAGGAGTCCCCCATGAACAGTGGAAAAACACAGAGAGAGAGAGACCATGAGACATGATGAGAGGAAAAAAATACAAAGCATGAAAACAACAGAATGAACACAAAATAAGTAAGATAAAGTTGCATAAAAACTGTACGTAAAGGCATAATAATAATAATAATAATAATAGGAAAAATAGATGAATGTATAGGTGGATATAGAGAAGAAAAAATGGGCAGATAGGTTATGGACAATTTGACAGATTAATAGATAAAAAATGGATCAAACAGCTTAAGGAAGGAAGAAAGGAGCCTTCTATACCCATTAGCAATGAAACTTGTAATGTAAAAACAAACAGATAGATATAGACATGAAACAACAAACAAATGACTGAGAAAATACTGTCGAGAAAAGGTGGGTGGATGACTGAATGAATAAATGAACATCTGTATTTCAGAGATGCCTAACAGACAATTTTCTAAGAAAGCAGAACATTTTTTATCACCATCTCCTCTTCTGGAGTGGCAGGTGCTCCATGGAACTGAAACTGTACATTAAAAAAACATTCAGAGTTGAAAAAGCACAAATTAGGAGTTGTGAGGAAGAGAGAAAGAGAGTGGGAAGGAAGGAGGAAGGAGGGAGGGAGGGTTGGATAAGATGCTGTGCTCCTGTGCTCCTTTTCTCTCTCAGCACTGAGCCTCATCGTCTCTGTGGTTTTGAGCAGTGACAGGATACAGATCATCAGGCCACAATATTACATCCACAGCCTGAGTCTCGTTACTGCCACTAATTAAGACAAGAGTTCATCCATCACTCTAATACATAAACACAGCGAGAGAGAGAAAGAGAGAGAGCGAGGGGGGTGCATTAGCATGTTTTGTCCATTTTCTACTCTAACAATCGACTCAGTCTGTGATTTACAGGAGCAGTTAAGATCTGATTACACCACTATCCTCAACTACTACTTTACTCCTGTTACAAATTGTAACACATTACGATATCACTCACTGGCACTTACACACTCAACTGGCTTAAGCATTCACCCTATTATCAGAAGATCACAAGTTTGGATCCTGGTAATGCCACACAGCCATCACCAGTACTCCATTTCCATGAGTTGAAGAGAATATAATTGCGGAATGACAATATTCCCTTCCTCTAAATCAACAATTTAATGAGTGGCTAAACCTTTATACAAAGACCATTTAATTGACTATTATGCAATGCTAGCACAAGTTAAATGGTTACAGTAGTATTTGTAACTGTGGTGAAGGTGTAATTTGATGTGTGTTTGGCAAAAGGCCTGAAAGAAAGCCGGAACGATATGGATGAAGCCTCTTTAGATCCCTGTAATTCCTCTAAAATCCTTTAATGTCACTGCCAACATAAACCAAAGGCCTATTGTCAACATAAGCCAAAAGACTTAAACCTAGCAGCATGGCCTAAATCTATGTCGGAATTCAGTGTCTTTAAGGCATTTGTGAAACCACACACACACACACACACACACACACACACACAAGTACTGAAGTCTGCTATCAAGAAAATTGTACTGAAAGTCGTATTAATAATAAAACATATTATAACCCCAAATCAGAAAAAGTTGGGACAATGTTGAAGTAGGAATTAAAACAGAAAACAACGATTTGTAAATAACTTTTGACCTGTATTGCACTCAGAACAATACATCAGTATATTATTTGATGTTTTACCTCGTGAATTTTATTGTTTTCAAAATAAATACATTGCAATATAATTTTTTTTTTTAAGTTGGGACGGTAAAGCATTTACCACTTCATAATGTTCCCATTCCTTCTCACAACACTTAAAAGATATTTAAGGACTGAAGACACCAAATGATGAAGTGTTTCAGGTGTTATTTTGTCCCATTCTTCCTGCAAACAGGTCTTCAGGTGTGCAACAATATGGAGTCATCATTGTCATATTTTTCATTGCAAAATTAACCACACATTCTCTATTAGGGACCAAGGGGACACACCCTCTTCTTCCACAGTCATGTCTTTGTAATGTGTGAAATCTCCCTGGAAAATATGTCATCTTGAAGGCAGCATATGATGCTCCAAAATCTCAATGTACTTTTCTGCATTAATGCTGCATCACAGAAGTGTAAGTTACCGTTGCCAAGGGCACTGACACAACCCCATACCATGATAGACCCTGGCTTTTGGACTTGTTCCTGGTAAAAGTCTGGATGGTCCTTTTCATCTTTGGTCCGGAACACACAGTGTCCATTTCTTTCAAATATGACCTGGAATACTGATTCATCTGACCACAATACACAATAGTGCTTGAAAGAGGTTTGTCAATGTAATCCCGAGCCCATGTGGTTATATCAGCTATAGATGAATGACAGTTTTTGATGCAGTGCCGTCTAAGGGATCAGAGACCACGGGTGTTCAGCTTAGGCTTGCGCCCTTTCCCTTTATGCACTGAAATTTCTCCAGATTCATTGAATCTTTTAATGATATTATGCACTATAGATGGTGAAATATCCAAATCCCTTCCTATCTTTCTTTGAGGAACAATGTTTTTAAACATTTCAATAATTGTCTAATGTATTTGTTGACAAACTGGAGCTCCTCAGCCCATCTTTGCTCCTCAAAGACTAGGCCTTTCCTGGATGTGGACTTGGTACCAAATCATGATTACAATCACCTGTTGACATCACCGGTTTCAAATCAAATCATTATTTAATTGTTTTACCTCATTACTAACCCTGAATTTCCCCTGTCCCCGACTTTTGTTTGGAATGTGTTGCAGGCCTGGAACAGGAATGGATGTATATTAACAGATGAAATAAAGTTGACCAACAAAACATGAAATATCTTGGGTTCATACTGTCTGTAACGAAATACAAGTCAGAGTAAATTTAGAAATCACTGCTTTCTTTATTATTATTATTATTATTATTATTATTATTATTATTATTATTGTTGTTGTTGTTGTTGCTATTATGATTTTCTGCATCGTCCCAATTTTTTCTGATATGGGATTGTAAATGGAAGAGTTTACAAATGTGTTTTTTTATGCTATTGATCATGGATGTTGTAGAAAAGAAGGCTCATATTCTGCAGCAAAGGCCAACTCAGAAAATGCAAGAAAGGACAAGGATTTCATCTTTCAGCAGATATATTCGATTTTTACTGTGACATTATTTGGTAATTTAGACTTTGTGTAAATGAAATGACTCTTACCTTATATTACTCTTGCAATTTACAAAAGATATACAGATTTATACCACTGCATGGCTGAATTCTCGAATCTGATTGGTTAGAAGGTGTCTAAAGTTGATATAACAGCATGACTGACATAGTAGGTCCAACTACAACATAAACAATGGGTTTATACAGTGTTCATGTGTCATTCGAATACTTTATTGTTGTTATAGTAGCAGCTCATTCAGAGGGACTTGTCTGAGACTTGCATCTTTGAGGTAGTGAAGTTTTTTTGGTAAGAATTGCATAAGGAGTCACAGGTGTCAATACTTTGCCACAGCGACACTGCTTCTTTCATGTTTCCCAGCAGAGGAGTTTTTCCATTTTTCAGTAAAATGACAAGCTGTGTTTATTTGTCTCATTAACTTCAAGAGAGAGAAAAGTAAATGCTGGTGTGGGAATGATTGTTTTTTTGTTGCTTTAACGTAAGTGATAACAGGAACAGACGTTCACCAACACTGAGTGTCACTATAAACGATAAATATTTATGGAAATACAGCTTTGGGGGCCAAAAGTTCTTACTGGCTTTGTTTTATCTCTGCGCCTTCACTTTATCTCCTTCAGTGTGTACATAAAAATACTGTACATGTTAAAATAAATCAAACAAAGAAACAAACAAATAAATATTTTTGCAAATATCAGCAGAATATAGCTGAGTATTGATGTTAAAAATATTATTTTAATACTAATGTATTATTAATAAAATAATTAACTTGGGTTGCTGTTGTTGTTGTTGTGTGTGTGTGTGTGTGTGTGTGTGTGTGTGTGTGTGTGTGTGTGTGTGGACTCAAACACTGCTATTTACTATACAGTGTTATGAAACTCTCTCTCTCATCTGTCTCTTTCTCGTTGATTTTTTTTTCCTCAGATGCATGCTGGGGCTGCCACGGAAAAAAAAACGCTCATGCAGGAAAGAAAGAAACAGTTGGAGCACCTCAGGTGCTGTGTCCACACACACACGGAGGGGATAGCGGAGGTAGGGGGTTAACCATAGGAGGAAGAAACTTCTGCACTGCTCTTTTATTAACTTCACTGACAACTCAGACACCTTACCACATCCCTCCTACACACACACACACACACACACACACACACACAAAGCTTTCACAGAAACTGTCGCTGACACCTGCATCATTGTGAGAGGCTTTAATTTCATTACGAAAACTGCCATACACATCTCACACACATCTGTCTTAGTAGGATGCTAATATTGTAAACAAAATGTGTGTGTGTGTGTGTGTGTGTGTGTGTGTAAACCATTAAGTGTGGAAAATGTTATACACAAATACAGATAGGCAAATGCATGAATACCGCATATTAACTATACCTGCAGTATGTTAGAATATACTACAGTATATTATGCGCACACGCACACACACACACAGTAATTAGCTTGAATACACTCTGTGCTTTTCTAACCTGGTCACTGGTGCCTTTAGGCCCTTTCCCAACTGACTGCTTTTTCCTGTCATTATATGTGTGTGTGTGTGTGTGTGTGTGTGTGTGTGTGTGTGTGTGTGTGTGTGTGCGAGCGTGTGCGTGTGTGTGTGTGCGCATGAACTTCATGCAGGGTCACAATGCACACTGAGTCTGCTGAAAAAAACCATGCACTCTAATAAGTGAGACAGTGAACAGGACATTGTACAAAACAGTGAGAGGGACAGTGAACAGGATAATGAGAGGGACAGTGAGAGGAGAGTGAGAGGGACAGTGAGAGGAGAGTGAGAGGAATAGTGAACAGGACAGTGAGAGGGACAGCTGAAGCCTTCTTCATTCTCCAATCTCTCTCTCTCTCTCTCTCTCTCTCTTTCTATCATTTCATTATGTGCACTATCATTCATTCCTCCCAAAGTTTCAATGAATAGTTAAGTGGCATTAGCAGAGAAATAACAACAAAATGCAAAGTGTGTGTGTGTGTGTGTGTGTGTGAGAGAGAGAGAGAGAGAGAGAGAGAGAGAGAGAGAGAGAGAGAGAGAGATGTGATGCATATACACTCCTTCCTTTTTCCTCACTATTGCTCACACATGACCTTTGACCTCAGCATTAGTATCATGTTCATTAGTTTTCATGTTTTAACAACAGGTATCTTTAGAATTACCTAGAGTCCTATTTCTGATTTTGAATATGGGTCTCTCTCTCTCTCTCTCTCTCTCTCTCTCACTCACATACACACACAGTCAGCACTGTGCTATGAGATATTGCAATCCTGATGCTGCTGTCTTCATAAGTACTATAAGGGTGAGAGGTGACAAAACCAACATCAGACACACTCATCTGTGTGTGTGTGTGTGTGTGTGTGTGTGTGTGTGTGTGTGTGTGTGTGTTGATTTGTGACAGAAAACCCTTATAAATACATGTCAGGTACCTTTTTAGTTGTTGTCAGTCTGTCTCTCTGTCTCTTTGCGTGTGTGTGTGTGTGTGTGTGTGTATACGTCTTCAGTTTCAGGCAGGCACATTATCACAGCAGATGTATTTACTGTTAATAGCTCATTGTTACAGTGTAATGGAGAGGCCATATTGTAAATATAGTGAGGGTTGAGATAAGCTCATGTAGCAGCTCCAGCCTCCAGTTCTCTCTGCTGTTTCTGCTGCGTTTAATGGCTGATATCCGCTTTCGCTCGGTCGATACACCGCCCCATTCCAGGGTAAAATAAAAGCACATTCTGCATCCACGTGATCTATTTGGCTTCTCACTTATTAGCCCAGCACTAAGACATGCTGACTGAGGCACCATTTTATCTCCTTGTGATGAGCTGTGTCTTCACACCTTTGGGACGGAAATTCCGCTCTGAATGTGATGAAAGAATGATGAAAGAGAAAATTAAGTAATCATCTTTTTTGTGTTTTTTTTTTCACCTTTCTCTACCTTTGAGCATTTTATAACAGGGGTGCAGGACGAGAATGGATGAGATACAGGGCTCTGCGAGTGTTCATTAGGTGTCTGTATAGGAATTGTTCAAAGAAGAGCATGAAAAGCTCAAGAGAAGAAATGAACACGTTTCAGAGTAAATGTGGAACACCTCACTTAATCTAATCTGCATGTCATCTATTAACATGTGAATAGAATGATCGCTCTCGTTTCAGTTCAGTTAACAATTTAATAAACTTTATTGGCATGGCTATGTACAGTTACAGTGTAACCAAAGTAATATAGAAATTACAAGAACTGCTCGTAACAAATGCATTCACAGTTAATTATAGTAAAGAAGAAGAAGAAGAATGTTTGTAGAGTTTGTCAGTGACTCTCATTTTAAGGCCTGATTTTGTGTTTGTGTTTGTGTGATACAATGCATGATAGTGCTGTAGTTGAGTCACTAAACCTTGAGTCCAAGTCCAATCTCGAGTACCCAGTGTTCAAGTCCGAGTCAAGTCCAAGTCATTAAAGAAAGTTTCGAGTCGAGTCCGCTATTGCTCCGAGTCGAGTCCGAGAACAAGACTCCACCCACACCATTTGACGGTGGCTGTTGCTGCCTTTATGTGAAACCATCTCTGCTACTGTGTTGGACTAACGTTACTGCTCAACGGCCCCATTTAAGGCTACATCCACACGACAACGGCAACAAGATTTAAAAAAAAAAAATATCACGTCCACATGGGCAACGGATCAGTAAAATATCAGGTACATATGGCAACGCAACGCTTGCTGAAAACGATGCAATACACATTCCACACCTCTAGGTGCGCTGGAAGAAGGTCCCATCGGAGACACCACAACAATAGAAGAAGTAATAAACTATTATGCGCGAGACTTCATATTAGCCACAAAGTCAGAAAAATCTGTTCGTAAAATTACGTTATAATGACCAAATACAATGAAAAGTATTTTTCCAGTCTCACCTGTGAAAGGTAATCCCATGTGATCTCGTTTGGACGGCAAACCTGTTAGTACAGTTAAACGCAGCACATGAATGAGGCATCTTTATTCTCCGCTTTGACCCATCCAATATGGCGGCGAGGATGACGTATGATTCTACGCGGAAGGCGGCGTCTTTAATGGTCCGGAATAAATTGAATGCTACACGTTGATGGATTAATTTGTTCTTCTACACCCTTTTTGAGGAATGTATTGTAGGACTTAAACCAACATCTGAAGAGGTGAGATCGCTCCTTTTTTCCCTATTTTTGCTGGTGGGATTGACTCTCTCTCTCTCTCTCTCTCTCTCTCTCTCTCTCTCTCTCACTTTGCACCATTACACAATAAATATTCACAGTGAAAATATTTTGTAAGCGCGTTTCATGAACCAAGTTATAGGATTTGTTGACAACTCGCATCGAGTTCGTTACACTTCTACCCGGCGTGAAGCACATGTGGTTGTGACATCATTGTAAACAAATCCATTCTACTCATCCAGACGACTTCGCAACGGCACCGTTGCCAGATCTTTCCACTCTGGAACCCGTTCTCAAAAGATTTCGTTTTGGGGCACCCAAAATGCCGGTGCTGTGTGGACACCAGGCCGAAATGATAAACAATTTTATCAGATTCACCTGAATCCGGTGCCATGTGGACAGGGCCTTAGTTAATAGGCTACAGATAAAAAGCTTGTCCATCACTCAGCAAGCCCCGCCCACTATCAACAGGGCAAATAACATGAGAGAGGGTTAACACTAGCTAGTTCATTGGCCAGCAAGCCACCCCCACTATCAACAGAGCAATGAACATAGTGTGTCACTTCCTTCTCTGGGTGGAGTCTTACCAAATGACTGAAGTTCGAGGTTGTCCCCGTCATCTCCTCGATAGTTCTTCTACATATGGAACACATAGCAGTGCATTTTTTTCCCACTGCATGAGAAGTCTGTATAAGCAAAGCGGACAATCCTAGGGGCTTCTCTCCAGGCATTTTAGCGCCATTAACGTTAGTTTGTTCCTGAACATGGCATATGAACAGGTGAATGTGCATTCTCTTGCACAAAATTAGTATACAAATTAATGTAGATATAAATATCTCATGCCAAATTATTATGGCATGTTACAAAAAATAAAGAAAAAATCCAAGTCCTCGTCTCCAATTTACGAGTCTGAATGCAGTTAATGCACGAGTCCGAGTCCGAGTAATCAGTGCTCAAGTCCAAGTCAAGTCACAAGTCCTTAAAATTATGGCATGAGTCGGACTCGAGTACTACAAGCCAGGTGCATTATGTAGTTTTGCATTCATAGTGTTTCAATTTGGTAATGTTTAAAAGTTCTTCTGTCCAGCTGCACAATAGCAAGGATGTCACTAGTCATTTATGATTGGGTGACAAAGGGCATGCTTCCTCCTTATGGATAAAAAAAATAATAATAACTTCAGAATGTCTCTTTTTTGAATTACTTTTGGAGTAAAGAAAGTAAACCCCTACAGTAGATCTCATCATAATTTCTACTGACCATGGATTCACTGATATAAATGCTATCCATTAGCTTACAACAGTCACAGAGCAAAGGCTTTATAACCAATGATATCATCTTTCTTATGCAAGTTATTGGTCCTAAGAACGTTATTCATTTACACAGCCGACAGACCTTCTCAATCTTAGTTGGTTCAATCAGAAAAAGCAAGTTGTAACAAAACACGTTTTCAAGGTAACACTTGTCTCGACAAAAATCTGCAAGACCCTTTAAATTATTAATTAAAAATTCATTAAATGAAACATTACATTTCTAAAGAATGTATTTAATGTATGAGGATGCAGTTTTACATTACTGCTCATAGTTATCTGACTGTGACATGTAAACAATGGTGTGTTTCCAGCAGTGTCCTTTGTGAAAGGCCTTTTTTTTCTGACAACAGGGCAGGTGCATACTTTGTGTTTGTATAAATGAATATGCAAACATTTACAAATGTATGTATGAAGCTAAAACAATGCATCCGTGTTGCACGTAATGCGGTGGCAACAGAAATATGACACTAGTGGTACGAGTACAATAATGTTTACAAGAGCAGACTAATAAGAATAGAAATAGTCAAGAAAAGAATGTGTGTGTGTGTGTGTGTGTGTGTGTGTGTGTGTGTGTGTGTGTGTGTACGTACATACAAACGTGTGTCTGTCTGATTCCCAGTACTATACTGCACTGAAGGGCAATCAGAACTGGTGACAGTTAAGTGAGGTTTCCTGCCTCCAGCAGTCCAGGTGTGATTGTGTGTGTGGAGCAAAGACCTTGCTCACTCAGTCACACAAAGTGCTTTTATTAGACCACAAACTGACATCAACCAGTTTGTGTGTGTGTGTGTGTGTGTGTGTGTGTGTGTGTGTGTGTGTGTGTGTGTGTGTGTGTGTGTGTGTGGCAGGTGTGAAAGGGGAAGGCGGGGGGGTTTGGGGTTTTTTTTGTTTGTTTTTTTTGGGGGGGTGTATACATGTCTGGAGTCTTTCATTTGTTTCATATAGAAAATAAATAAATAAAATTATTTAAACCGTTCAGTTTTTGGACGTAAATTTCTTTATCCATGCTGTGTGCATATTTAGATGAGGGGGCATTAGTTTGTGTAACAGCATTAAATGACATGTTCCCTTTTGAGCCGTTGTATGTACGGCCTGCCTTAATCGTGTTTGGATTGTGTTTTGTGTTACACATGACAAAGACTTTACTTAACAGCAACAGAACAGCCAACAAAGAGTGGATTATAGGTCTATTCCTTAAGTCCATTGTTGCCTGCCATGTTTACTCTCTGTCTGTCTGTCTGTCTGTCTCTCTCTCTCTCTCTCTCTCATATCTCACTATTCTTGTGAGATTATATACAAATCATTGTTTTCGGTTTTCATTTCAAATTCAACATACTATCCCAACTTCTTCTGATTTGAGCTTGTACATGAATTTGAACATTTTCTTCATATTCACTTTTATTGCCAGTTTACACTTGAGCTGGCATGAACTCCACAAGTTTCTGTAAAACCTGATCATTCGTGTTAGATCAAAACCATAAGAGTTTTGTCTGAACATGTTCTTCAGGGATATATGGAAGGGATAAATTTCAAGGAATAGCTGATCTTTTGTGCAAAGGGGCTACAAATGTCACAAATTTGCTTAAATTTCAACACTGACCAACAAATTACGCAGAATCTTGAATTTTGAATATTTTGAACATTTTCCTGTTTTGTTTTCGTTACTATGTCGAAGTAGTTTAACCCTTACTTTGCTCATTTCATCAAGAAGTTACAATATATTATGCCAATAAAATAAGATAATTTCAAGAAAATGCCAAGGTGATGAATAATTTTGCACATATGAATATTTGTGTGCATACTTACAGTAAATTTCTATCAAAGTCATAAACTGAGCATGTGACATAGTACTTTCAACAAATATCACTGTCCTGTAACCATGCCTCCCTTTCTTCTTATCACTTCACATGTATACACATGTTGGATCTCATGGAGGACCACTTGCACTACATGGAAGTCTGCTTTGTGGAGGTATCTGTGACAGCTTTTCACTGCAGTCAGAGCTACAGATACTCTCCAAAGATGGAGATAGACTTTTATCATCTTCTATCTTCCCTTTGACTGGACCAAGTTAACTTTGTGCTTTTTGGGGGTCTGTTCAGAACTCTGTGGCAGCTAGCTTAACTTTACTCATTAGCTTACTAGCCTTCTTTACTATCACTCACCCCTTGGTCTGCTAGTTATCTCTTGATGTGCAGCATGGCACTTACTTCTCAGCCTCATGTGGTTGAGTGGGCTTTCCTTACTATACATTGCCCTTCATCATGGGGAAGCCATGGCCTAATGGTTACAGATGCAGCTTTGGGACCAAAAGGTCACTGACTTGATTCCCTGGACCAGCAGGAATGGCTGAAGTGCCCTTGAGCAAGGCACCTAACCCCCAATTGCTCCCCAGGCTGCTCTGGTTGCTCCCCAGGTTGTACATCACTCTGGATAAGAGCATCTGCTGAATGCCTGTAATATAATTAATTAATTTAATGTAGCTCCATCTTATAGCTCCCACAGTGAGTCTCCATCACTATACCAGTCTTTAACATTTGCCTCAGGTCACTGGTTCTGTCTGGTACTACTTTTGATCACCAAGAATTAATCTGTTGGCACAAACCCTAAACAGCCAGAATCTCAACCTCAGACCCGAAGCAGGTATCTGAGTGCTTCCCATTCACCCTGTGACTTTAAAAAGTGGCCCACCAATAATGGAGCTAACTGCAGGATGCCAAAATACATTGCCACTGAGTAGAAACTACATCAGACCACTGGGTCCTGATGCCCCAGGGGTAAAAACTCCAGTTCCATTGGCCCCCAATCTTCTCATCATTGTCAGATCCCAACAAAATTACTGCTCTTATACTAAACATTTGCTCCATTTTGAATGGAGTTGTGATTGAAAAGGCTTCACTCGGCAATGGTTTTCTGTCCAATTTAAACTGTGAGAGAGTTGAACTACATACTCAGGTGATCAGATGTCATTCATGTCATGCAGCCACAGTACCTGTGTATGTCAGTGGATCTGTGTAATGGTTTCCCTTCCCAGGACAGCCACTCCAACTCAAAACTGAAATTATGCTTCATCCTTGCTCTGATGCTACAGCCATTCTCAAGATGGAAGTGGTCCTGTCACCTCCTTGGGCATCAGGATACTTGTACAGTATAATTGAGCAACTGGCTCCTATGCATCCTCAGCATAGTGGTACCACCCCAGCAGTGATGGTAGGGTTGTTGTTTTTTTGTTTTTGTTTTTTTGTTTTTGTTTTTGTTTTTTTGGTCTGCTGGAATGAAGAGACTTTCAGAAGTGGAGATAGCCATCTGCAGCCATTACTCAAATTCCACAGACAGAAACATACTGTGCAAAATACCCAATAATCCAGAGATGGTTTTGCCCAGCTATTTCAAACTACGATCCATATATGACTAAATTCAAGTTGTGTACTTTCCAATCACAAAAAGTCAAAGTCCCTCCTGTGCCAGGACCTGGTCTTCCCAGGCAGTCACCTGTCCCAGTACTAAACAGGGATAGGTTTCCTAAAAGCATCGTAGCACAAAGATCATAGTTAAATGGTTGAGCAAGCATCACAATGAACACTCTCTCTCCTAGTTAAGATGCTCTTAGTGTTAAGAGGCTTTTGGGAAACCCATCCCAGGCCCTTAAGATGCATTGGGTGGTGCTGGTCTCCACTTCTACAGCTCTCAGCCTCTCACCTATACAGCTAGGGTTACAGTGGTGGGCTAGCCCTCTGGTAACCGCAAGAGTTTGAGTCCCCACTTGCACCTGTATTGCAACATGCCTTTCCAGACAGCAGTAGGTACCATTTTTATGATGGTCTTTGGTATGATCTGACTGTGAGTAGAACTCGCACTCTCCTGATTGGAAGGTGGACAAGCTAACCACTAGGCCAGCTCACGGTACTTTCCAAGCACAGCACTGTCAAAAAAAAATCTCCAGATATACTCCAAGTTCTTGCAAGAATTTAAAAAGATATCTCTGGATTCTTGGGGTTTTGGTGCAGTGATATCCTCAGCTCAGTGATAGAGGCACAAGCTCTAGCTCCCTGGAGGCAAAAAGATTTTCCTATGAATACTGCCCTCACTTGCAGGGCCAATGTGGTATCACAGGGATAGAAAGTGCATGTCGAACCCTGATGTGTAATTGGAATATATCAACCAGCTGGAGCTGAGGGAACTCTATTACCTGTTCTGATCCCTCACCATGCATTGGTGCATTTGGTCAACATTCTTGATAGACAGATATGTCAATCACCAGAGAAAATGAGGTTGGATAACTCTCTCTGACTGGCACCCACAGTTAGATTCACTGAGAGTAATCAACCTACCTGGACTTTATAATGGTACAGCAAACATGCCAAGACAGTGCATGTGTCAGGGAGAGATGGAATCTGCACCCAGAAAAGGGTGAGGTTGAGTAAGGTACAAGTAGCCACCTGTAGCTTGTCAACTGAACTCAGTTATATATTGTGTTTTATTCTATCCACATTCACTGGATATGAGCAATTGTGCACTCTGATTGACTACTCTACAACTAGGATATCAGCTCATATACTGTGAGTAGAGAAAAACAAAATGGCGGAGCATGTTGCTGAACCAACCGAGGACAAAGTAAAAACTGTACTCGAAAACAAATCACAAAAAAAAATGTTATCAAGTATTTAAAAGAAACAGAAATAGCTAAAAGAATATAGTCTCCCCCCCCCCCCCCCCCCCCAATATCTCCTGGTCCATGCTCCAGCCCAGTTGGTGGTGGTAATGCATCTTTAATTTGGTTTGCCAACTTGCACAAAAAAAAACCTAAAGAAGAAGAAGACCCCCCCCCCCCCCCAAAAAAAGAACAAAATATGGAATAAAAGTATTTGATGGTAAGAATGTATCTTTTTTTATTTTTCAATAATTATTGTTATTGCATTTTTCACAATTTGCTACTGTCATTTCACCGGTTTGTTTACATTCTAAGCAGAAATTATTTTGTAGGATGATTTGTATAGTTTTTAATTATTGAATTTGCAAAAAAAATAAAAATGCTCTGTTTCTCAAAATCCAGTGAACGTGGATAGAATAAAACAGTTTCGTCGTACTCGATGCTACACACCTCGTCGGCTATCAGCTCATGTACGACTCGATTTCATGGAATAACTGTTAAATATATTGTGTTATATATTGTGTGGTATGTAATTGGCAGGGTTTTTTTTATTTAGAAATAAATACTTGAAATAAGCAAACTTATCTGCCAACTGAACACAACAGAAATGTTTCAAAATGTCTATATATTTTAAAACAGAAATAACTAAATAAATACTTTTTTTAAAGTCTAAATAAATATTATCAGATAAAATGAAAATTAAAGTTTGCACAACTGATGACAGATTTTGTTGAAGGTTCATTTTTCACATTGGCACATGAAATAATGCTCTCCTCATTCTCTTTTAATTTCTCCACCCACCCACTGCCTCTGCTGCATCTATCACGTGTTCATCTTGTTCATCATCCATTATCAGGCCCTACATCTATGATGTAACATATGAAACATCATCATTAGTCCAACATTAGGCTAACAAGCTCCTGTTTCATACCATAACAAGTTCACATTTGGCCTTCTGAACAGAAACCTGCCAAAAGAACTTTTAAGCTTTAGCTTGCTCCCATTTTACCCATAGCGAACTTTCTTGACTTGTGTCCTTAATGACCATGAGACATTAGAGTTTTAATTTGATGTACAACCCGGGCATTTCCCTGTAGGATGCTCAGATTTAGCACCAGCGTATAGTTTGTCTTTAATTGGGGCAATTTGAGAGCACTAACATAATTTAGTGGCCTATAGGAGCAACTGAAGTGGATTAGCACCTGCCCCTGTCACAGTATTGGCCAATTAAGATCTTAATTAACTTGGTTAATTATGCGAGCAGGAAGTATCAGCTGTTGTCTGATTGTGTCCAGCTCTCAAAGGACAGAAATCCAATGACACAACCAAAAATACACACACACACACACCACAGATAAATAGATGAGTGTAATATGGTAGATGGTTGTGTAAAATCCTATTTGACTGTAGCATGATGAAACTGTGTGTGTGTACCTCCCAATTTCTTATCAGTTCAGGAACTGTGACACTGGTCCTCTATGATGTCACAGAACTAAACACACACACACAGAGGGCTAATTATAAATGAGGCATGGCTGGCAGCATCAGGAATCTAATCACATTCTAAGTCAAGCGAGTAATTTCAGCTCTCTTCACCTTATTCCACACACACACACTGCATACTCATCCATGCACACACTAACATCTTTGCTCCACAGCCAAAAATTGCTTCAGACTGTCAACCATGCCTCAGGGGGATCTATCTAGAGAGAAACAGAGCACAGCACAGGACAGAACTGACTTTAGGATGTGAGACACCTCATACATTCTTGCCCTCAAAAATTACAACTAGTTCAAGTTACGGTGTGTGTATCGACTCAAACACTACCATTTACTATACAGTGATATGAAACTCTCTCATGTGTGTGTGTGTAAGTTTGCTGGTAAAAGCTTTTAATAATATTTTTTCGATTGACATAAGAAATTAACAGGGTGGCACGGTGGCGTAGTGGTTAGCATTGTCGCCTCACAGCAAGAAGGTTCTGGGTTCAAGCCCAGTGGCCAACGGGAGCCTTTCTGTGTGGAGTTTGCATGTTCTCCTCGTGTCTGTGTGGGTTTCCTCTGAGTGCTCCGGTTTCCCCCACAGTCCAAAGACATGCAGTTAGGATAACATGGGGCGCCCTTGGGCTGAGGTTGGGCTGAAGTGCCCCTGAGCAAGGCACCTCACCCTGAACTGCTCCCTTGGCGCTGTAGCATAGCTGCCCACTACTCTAGGTATGTGTGTGTGTTTATTGCTCACTTGTGTGTGTGCATGCGTGTGTTCACTGCTTCAGATGGGTTAAATGCAGAGGACGAATTTTACTGTGCTTGAGTGTGCATGTGACAAATAAAGGCTTCTTCTTCTTCTTCTTCTTCTTCTTCTTAATGTGTTAATAATGCAATACAATACCACTAAATTGACCCTTAGATTAAACTCTTAAATTGACCTTTTTACAATTTTCTTTCAACTTTACCAAACTCAAACTTCATCTTTTCGTGGGCTTCTTTCCCTGGGCCAAAATTTTCAGGTTTAAAGCTCAATCAGCACCTCTAATGTGCCAATGTGAAATGATATGAAATGATCTAAATAATGTGATGTCATTCATCAGAGGCCTCCTTATATATTCAGTCAAGTCTGATTTTATAACTGGGAACACGTGTGGATTTTATAGTGTCAGGCATTCAGCATTGTGATTGGATGACTGATAGAACAACAGAAAAGGACAGTATTAAATTGGACATTAAATATAAAAAAAATACTTGCAAAGAGTTGTATAAGGGCTCTGTGTGAACAATGTAAAGAGATACAAGCTCATGGAACTCAAAATGAGACTCTATAATGTATTGTGTAAAACTGACCATGACAGACTGACCGAGAGAGCATTATGTGTCTTATCTGTGCAAAGGAAGGGCTTAGTGAGATGCGGTATAGCCAGCAGAGTCTGCGTTCTAAGAGAACTGTTAAATCTCCAGAGATTTGGGAGTTTGAGAACTGTTCGCATATTTACGGAGCAGAATAACTCATTATACCGTTTGAACAAGTGAGGAGAAATTGAGACTTGTCATGGCCATGAAGATAATGATTAACTTAATCAATGTGAGAAAAATCAAGTCAATTATCACTACCAAGCTGCACCTGACAGAAGCCTCGGTTTGGTCAGTAGCAACATATGGAGGCAAGGCTTCGAAAACAAGTACATCAGAAAGTTGATGAGAATACCATGGACAAAGCTTATGACCAACGAGCAAGTCTACAAACCGGCTAGAATGCAAAACAAACTGCTCAGTCATGCAAATCTTGCAAGTTACAATACATTTGTCATGTAATAAGACAACCACAAGACACCAGTGCATGCAGTGTCATGGCAGTGCTTGTGGAAGGAAACTGAAGGTGTGGTAGACCAAGCATACGCTGGGTTGAAAACAGCATGGCGTGGACGAGACTGCCAGGAAATCGTCTACTGTTTGAGACAGAAGGTGTTGGTCATTACTTGCCGACTCATTCAGCCAACTGTCACGAAGCAATAACAGCAGTGACACGACATGACATGACATGCTATGATGAAACTTGTGTGTGTAGGATTTGCCTAATAAACTATCTATCTCAGGCCGCCATGATAATGAACAATTTTAATTTAATGCTAATTCTGCAATCAGTGAAATGCCCTCAGGGTGTGAAAAAGGACAGCCCTAAATAAACAACTACATTACTAACATTATTTAGCTACTGTTTAAATAGGTTCATAGGATCTGAATGAATGTCCTGAGAGTATGAATGTTTGAGAGTATGGATAGTACAGTTAAATTGATTGCATGCTTGTAAAAGAAAGAAAGAAAGAAAGAAAGAAAGAAAGAAAGAAAGAAAGCATTGTTAGTCCTTACTTCACCTTGTTTGTGTGTCAAGGCTGTAATGATAGATCAGTGGACAGTCTACCTTAATAAAGGTAAATCCATAGGTGCAGAGAGGTGAAAGAATGGATGGATGGATGGATGGATGGATGGATGGATGGATGGATGGATGGATCAGGGTTAAAAGCAAAAGAAAGGTTCATGACCTGGTCAGGAATGCAGGCTGGCTTTTTCAGAATGTTTCAGTGAAACCCGATACCCTCTCGAAAACTAAACGTCAATCAAACTGGTGAAGAGAGAGAGAGAGAGAGAGATTGTTTCTCTAATTGCTAATTCTGTATGCATGTATGTACATGAATCAGAGAGGGTGATACTGTGTAGTTCATTTCCTGTGTACTTATATGAATCCAGTCAATTTCCCTAGTTTTGTTTAAACACACACCCAAAGCCCCTCCCTCTTTTGCTGTCAATCAGGAAGAGGTGGAGTTGTTCGTCTGCCCAGAAGCAAACAGTAATGACAGCTTCCTTCCTCGGGGTAAACACATCCTAAAGCATTTACTTACCTACTGATATACACACACACACACACACAAGGCAAACCTGACTACTTACATGGAGGTCGGAGATCAACCATTTCTAAAACTGCCACCAGTATTAGCCAATACACGCACACACACACATACACACGGCAAACCTGACTACTTACACGCAGGTCGGAGAGCAACCATTTCTAAAACTGCCACCAGTATTAGCCAATACACACACACACACACACGGCAAACCTGACTACTTACATGCAGGTCGGAGATCAACCCTTTCTAGAACTGCCACCAGTATTAGTTCACACACACACACACACACACACACACACACACACACACACACACACACAAGGCAAACCTGATTACATACATGCAGGTCAGAGATCAACCATTTCTAAAACTGCCACCAGTATTAGCCAATACACGCGCGCGCACACACACACACACACACACACACACACACGGCAAACCTGACTACTTACATTGCAGGTTGGAGATCAACCCTTTCTAGAACTGCCACCAGTATTAGTCCACACACCACACACACACACACACACACACACACACAGCAAACCTGACTACATACATGCAGGTCGGAGATCAACCATTTCTAAAACTGCCACCAGTATTAGCCAATACACGTACACACACACACACACACACACGGCAAACCTGACTACTTACATGCAGGTTGGAGATCAACCCTTTCTAGAACTGCCACCAGTATTAGTACACACACACACACACACACACACACACAAGGCAAACCTGACTACATACCGTACATGCAAGTCGGAGATCAACCATTTCTAAAACTGCCACCAGTATTAGCCAATACACACGCGCGCACACACACTTCATCGGCCTCTTTATTCAAGCTTTAAGAGCTTTTTTATGACTGTGTTTGCTAACAGTCTTTCAGTCAACACTGTTATTCTCTCTCTCTCTCTCTCTCTCTCTCTCTCTCTCTCTCACACACACACACACACACACACACACACACACCTGTTAATGCAGAGATTTGGATACCTTGGGAACAAATTTAAATGTACATGTTGTGCGTCAACGCTCTGCTAGATCAGTTACAGTAGTTTACAGCTTCACTCAAATTATCAGAGATGGCAAGCGGCAACTGCTGCTCATGTGTCATTTGCAAATGATTCAGCTCACTGATGCACTGTAAGATAAACATTGAGAGCAAATGTGTAGAACTGGATAACTGGACAGTAATATATCACGCTGTAAATTAAGATCATACAATTCCAAGATATTTCTCTATCACATGCAGTCATGCTTTCAGTAGAAAGTCTCTCTGAACCTTTACAGCTTCCCAGATACACCATCCCTCAAATAAGGATCGTCCTGGGCGTGGATAATCAAACAGTGAGCCAGAAATGCTTTACCAGCATGGTGGTCTGATTTAGCATAAATTCAGTTGATACTGAATTCCCGACAAGCAAAACCATAATGTTTCATTTTCAAATTGTGTTTCATTTAATAATAAAAGTGACGTTGTCGTACTTCTAAATTTGATGATCTAACGATGATCTAAATTAGTACATGATCTAACGATGCAAAAAACAAAATCAAACAACTGGCAAAACAGGAAGAGGAAGTAAAATAAGCTTCAGAACAAGCAGAAGGTGTGTGTGTGTGTGTGTGTGTGTGTGTGTGTGTGTGTGTGTGTGTGTGTGTGTGTGTGTGTGTGTGTTTAAAGGGGAGTTCTGAAAACAACTTGGGAGACAAACATACAGTCTCAGCATTTTGGCGTGAGGTTTGACAACCAGCTTTCAAGAAATCCCTCTGAGGAGAAGTACAGTATCAGGAGCTGGAAAAAGTAGTGGGGTTTCCATTAACTTGTTTATTTGACAATTTGAAAAAAAATGAGTAATGGAAACGTGAATTTTGCAAAAAAAAAAATGTCTAAAAACATTTATACGCTCACATGAGGTGTGGTTTTTTTTTTGTTTGTTTGTTTTTAGATGATGCGACAAAGCAATATTTCACAAAATTGAAAAGGAAACGCATTTATTGCGTTCGATTAAACACTGCCACAGCTATTGCAGTGAATGCAATCGAAATCCCGTGCCAAATATCAGATCTCAGAGATCTGAATGGCTATTTGACTATTCTGAGAAGAGAAACCTCCATCTTTAATCACATACAGTAACATCACTCAGTGGAAACACAGACCATTCACAATTGTGTTTATTCGACTTTTTATTTATCTTTATAATCACTTCAACAAAATCCAAATCCTAAAAAGTTTGGATGCTGTGTAAACTGTAAATAAAAACAGAATGCGAAAATTTACAAATCTTGGAAACCCTGTATTTCATTGAAAATAATACAAAGTCAACATATCAAATGTTGAAACAGAAATTTTGTTTTTTGAAAAATATATATGCTCATTTTGGGGGGCGGCACGGTGGTGTAGTGGTTAGCACTGTCGCCTCATGGCAAGAAGGTTCTGGGTTCGAGCCCAGTGGCCAGCGAGGGCATTTCTGTGCGGAGTTTGCATGTTCTCCCCATGTCCGCGTGGGTTTCCTCCGGGTGCTCCGGTTTCCCCCACAGTCCAAAGACATGCAGGTTAAGTTAACTGGTGACTCTAAATTGACCGTAGGTGTGAATGTGAGTGTGAATGGTTGTCTGTGTCTATGTGTCGGCCCTGTGATGACCTGGTGCCTTGTCCAGGGTATACCCCACCTCTCGCCCATATTCAGCTGGGATAGGCTCCAGCTTCCCTGTGACCCTGTAGGGCAGGATAAGCGGCTACAAATAATGGATGGATGGATGCTCATTTTGAATTTGATATCAGCAACACGTTTCAGAAAAGTTGGGACAGGGACATGTTTACCACTGTGCTGCATCACCGCTCCTTTTAACAACATTCTGTAAACGTTTGGGAACTGAGAAGACCAATTGCTGTAGTTTTGAAAGAGAAATGTTGTCTCATTCTTGTTTGATATACAATTTCAGTTGCTCAACAGTTCGGGGTCTCCTTTATCATATTTTGTGCTTCATAATGCGCCAAATGTTTTAAATGGGACACAAGACTGGACTGCAGGCAGGCCAGTTTAGCACCTGGACTCTTTTAGTATGAAGCCATGCAGTTTTAATATGTGCAGAAAGCGGTTTGGCATTGTCTTGCTGAAAGAAGAAAGTCCATCCAGACAAAATCTTTTTCAGGGATCACTTCCACAGCCCCAATTCCAAAAAAGTTGGGATGCTGTGTAAACTGTAAATAAAAACAGAATGCGGGGGGGAAACAAACGCCTCATGTGAGCGTATAAATCTTTTTAGATATCCTGCCATCCTGATGCCCACAAGCTCTTACTCCATTTTCACTACGTAACTGCTCACTATTCCAGGTCTATATGCTAAATGCAGTCCAGTAACAAACCATCGTCAGTCGGTCATCCTTGGAGAATCACCATTCGCATGACATCGGGAAAGGGTGTGACTTTCTATTCCCAGTCATGGCCTGGGATCCCATTTATCCATCGCACAAAGATCTACGATGACGGTGGTGTCCCAGTTTGTGTCCCTTGTGTTGGTCCTCTAGGGAGAGAGGTACACCCTATGGTCGTCCTCTGGGAGATAAGAAGGTTGGGAACGCACTGCCACTGCAGGATTTCTATCTTGCCATCCACTGCTTGATCTCCCGAGGGAGTGAACCCTGCACTATCTCTCTGAAGAGAGACCTGATTCTCAGCAAGGAGGCACAACTGGGCATTTCCAAAAGGAGCTAGGAATCATTCCACCATTGTGACTGAGGAACTTTGACGTAATACACACCTTTCTTCACAGGATCCAGTGACCAACAGAACGAGGACATCCATATCTCTGCCAAATAAAGCATAATATTTACAGCATTACATATTTTAACAAAAACCCTTTTATTTATTTTATTATCACAGATGTTACTATAAATAACAAATACATGTACAAAGAGGCCACCTTACATGGAAACAAGTCTGAGAGACAATTTGGGGGTCTTTCTGATATGGAATATGTATATATGTAAATGATTTCATTTTAATGTGGATTTTGGGATGTTTTAATTCACTCACTGGCCATTTTATTAGGAACACCCATCCACCTGCTGTCTTATCCATCCATCTGTTATTCATAACCACTTATTCTGTACAGGGTCGCAGGCAAGCTGGAGCCTATCCCAGCTGACTATGGGCAAGAGGCGGGGTACACCCTGGACAAGTCGCCAGGTCATCACAGGGCTGACACATCGAGACAAACAACCATTCACACTCACATTCACACCTAAGGTCATTTTAGAGCCACCAATTAACCTAACCTGCATGTCTTTGGACTGTGGGGGAAACCGGAGCACCTGGAGGAAACCCATGCAGACACAGGGAGAACATGCAAACTCCACACAGAAAGGCCCTCGCAGGCCGCTGGGCTTGAACCCAGAACCTTCTTGCTGTGCGGTGACAGTGCTTACCACTACACCACCATGCTGCCCCCGTGCTGTTTTATGCAGTTCTCTAATCAGCCAATCCCTTGACAGCAGCACAGTGCATCAAATCATGCAGATAAAAATCAAGAGCTTCAGCTAATGTTCACTTCAAACATCAGAATGGGAAAAATTGTGATCTCAAAGTGTGACTTTCTTTCACTGTGGAATAGGTGTTGGTTTGAGCTAGATGGACTGGTCTGAGTATTTCAGAAACTGCTGATCTACTGGGGTTTTCACACACAATAGTCTCTAGAGTTTACACAGAATGGTGTGAAAAACAAAAAACACTGAGTAAGCGACAGTTCTATGGGTGGAAACAAACGCCTTGTTGATAAGAGAGGGTCAGAGGAAAATAGCCAGATTGGTTCGAGCTGCCAGGAAGGATATAGTAACTCATAGCAACTCTTTACAGCTGTGGTGAGCAGAAAAGCATCTCAGCATGCAACAGCAGAAGACCACATTGGGTTCCACTCCTGCAGCCAAGAACAGGAGTCTTAGAATCAAGAACAAATTCGTATGAAAGTGGCTGCTAAGTGTATATAAAATAGTGTGCAAAACAGTAATCAGTAAGCCATAATAAATTAAACAAAGCCAATATCTAGTGTGAGACAACCCTTTGCTTTAAAAAAAAATCGTAGTCTCTGGTACAATGAGTGTAGTTTTATAAGGAAATGAGCTGTAGGTTTTACTGAGCATCTTACAGAACCAGCCACAGTTCTTCTGGACATTTTGACACTTGCTTCCTAATTTTGCACCAAAACCCAGCAGCCTTCATTATATTTTTGTCTGAAAAGTGTCTCTTATGTAATATACTGCTTTCTTTACTGACATACGATCATTTTTTTCCCTGTAACATTTAATTTCATGCTGGAAAACTAATATTTAGAATCTATAATGTTATGTAGAAGTCATAAAATAAAAATCTATAAAAAGTTTGGACTACTGTATGCACAGTGCTGTATGTATGCAAAGCAATCAAACCATAATAGCAGTTAAATAGTAGCCCATTTCTAATGTCTCCTTTAGCTATAGTATACTGATGGGATTGGTTTATTGGTAATATATTGTGTCAGCCCTGTGATGACCTGGCAACTTGTCCAGGGTGTACCCCGCCTTTCGCCCATAGTCAGCTGGGATAGGCTCCAGCTTGCCTGCGACCCTGTAGAACAGGATAAAGCAGCTAGACATAATGAGATGAGATGAGATTTGTACTGCTACCTATAACCCTGAAATCCTGGAATATCTGACATGAAAACAAGTCATGGTTCACAATACTGGCCAGTGCCTCGAATGTTTATTCCTATTTTTCTGCTTTCTACTCTCATCCTTCACTCTTTCACTGTTTGTTGAGGCACTGATGTCTGTAACGCTGCTTTGAAACAACCTCAGAGAAAATGAAAAACATTTTAAATTTGATTCTGTTCTATTCACAAAGTCACAAATGTGGCTTGACCAAGTTAAGTTAGTAAATAATTACATTGGTGTACATATGGAGGCTTGTGTGTGAGTGTTTGTATGTATGTATGTATGTATGTATGTATGTACAGTGCTCAGCGTATATGAGTACACTCCCTTTGAAAAGTAACATTTTAAACAATATCTCAATGAACACAAACAATTTCCAAAATGTGGACAAGACAAAGTTTAATATAACATCTCATCTCATTCTCATTATCTCTAGCCGCTTTATCCTGTTCTACAGGGTCGCAGGCAAGCTGGAGCCTATCCCAGCTGACTACGGGCGAAAGGCGGGGTACACCCTGGACAAGTTGCCAGCTCATCACAGGGCTGACACATAGACACAGACAACCATTCACACTCACACCTACGGTCAATTTAGAGTCTCCAGTTAACCTAACCTGCATGTCTTTGGACTGTGGGGGAAACCGGAGCACCCGGAGGAAACCCACGCGGACACGGTGAGAACATGCAAACTCTGCACAGAAAGGCCCTCGCCGGCCACGGGGCTCGAACCCGGACCTTCTTGCTGTGAGGCGACAGTGCTAACCACTACACCACCGTGCTGCCCTTAATATAACATCTGTTTAACTTATAACATGAAAGTAAGGTTAATAATATAAACTTAGATTACACATTTTTTCAGTTTTACTCAAATTTTGGGTGGTGCAAAAATGAGTACACCCCACAACAAAAACTACTACATCTAGTACTTTGTATGGCCTCCATGATTTTAATGACAGCACCAAGTCTTCTAGGCATGGAATGAACAAGTTGGCGACATTTTGCAACATCAATCTTTTTCCATTCTTCAACAATGACCTCTTTTAGTGACTGGATGCTGGATGGAGAGTGATGTTCAACTTGTCTCTTCAGAATTCCCCAAAGAAAATAATTTCTTTCCACCACAAAGGTGAAGGCTACAAGAAGATCAGCAAAGCTTCACTCATCAGTCAGAATACTGCAGCAAAAGTGGCACAAAAATTTAAGAAAGATGAAACCGCAACCATCTCAGAGAGACGTCCAGGTCATCCACGGAAGTTAACACCTCGACAGGAGCGTCTTCTGATGAGAAGGGTTGAAGAAAATCGGCATGCAAGTTCACTGCAGTTATTGAAAGAAGTAGAAAGCCAAACTGGGGTGACTATTTCCCGTGACATAATACAGCGTACGCTGCAGAGGAATGGCATGCATGGATGCCGTCCACAAAAGAAGCCTCTCCTAAAGCCCAGGCACAAAACAGCCTGCCTAGAGTTTGCCAGGGCCCATGCTGACAAAGATGAAGACTACTGGGACTCTATACTCTGGAGTGATGAGACCAAGATAAATGTTTTTGGAACTGATAGCTTCAAAACTGTATGGCGTCACAAAGGTGAGGAATACAAAGAAAAATGTGTGGTGCCTACAGTGAAACATGGTGGTGGCAGTGTCCTTATGTAGGGCTGCATGAGTGCTGCTGGTGTCGGGGAGCTGCATTTCATTGATGGCATCATGAATTCACAGATGTATTGCTCTATACTGAAAGAGAAGATGCTACCATCACTCTGTGCTCTTGGTCGTTGTGAACTTTTCCAACATGAATAAACACACATCTAAGGCCACTGTTGGATTTCTGAAGAAGAACAGGGTGAAAGTGATTCAGTGGCCAAGTATGTCTCCTGATCTGAACCCAATCGAACACCTATGGGGAATTCTGAAGAGACAAGTTGAGCATCGCTCTCCATCCAGCATCCAGTCACTAAAAGAGGTCATTTTTGAAAAATGGAAAAAGATTGATGTTGTAAAATGTCATCAACTTGTTCATTCCATGCCTAGAAGACTGGGTGCTGTCATTAAAAATCATGGAGGCCATACAAAGTACTAGATGTAGTAGTTTTTGTTGTGGGGTGTACTCATTTTTGCACCACCCTAATTTGAGTAAAACTGAAAAATGTGTAATCTAAGTTATATTATTAACCTTACTTTCATGTTATAAGTTAAACAGATGTTATATTAAACTTTGTCTTGTCAACAGTTTGGAAATTATTTGTGTTCATTGAGAGATTGTTTAACATGTTACTTTTCAAAGGGGGTGTACTCATTTACGCTCAGCACTGTATGTACAGTCCTGTGCAAAAGTCTTAGGCACCTGATTTTTTTTTATACAAACTTTGTTATAGATTTCTCTTTTATGACTTCTACATTATCGAGTTGGTACAAAAACATTTTAGAGTCCAAATGTTCGTTTTCCAGCACAAAATTAAATGTTACGGGGGGGAAAAGTTTGTATCTGAGCAGCATATGGCATAAGAGAGCACTTTTCAGATTAGAAAAGAAAACATAATGAAGGCTGCTGGGGTTTGGGGCAAAATGAAGAAGTGAGTGTGACTAGTGCAGCGGTTAAGGAGAATATTTGGAAGAATTGTTCAAATTGTGATAAAAGTACCAAATTTTGCAGATGCATAGCCAAGACCATTAGTAAGCAGAAAAAGGAGAGCTTCAGCAAAAATTAAAAGATTAAGGGGGTGGATTCAATGTTTTATTTAGGATACTCGGTTTTTAGCAAGAAATATGCATTGTGTGTATTTATTTTGTAACTATCTCTTTGACAACAACAAAAACAGGGCTAAATGTACTTTGTAAATACTTAAAAAGTGTTGACAATGTAGAAATGACCAATAAAAAATATTTTAAACTTTCAGAAAAAAAGTAACTAAGCACACCAATTATTTAATTGCCATTCAAAAGTTTTATTCAAGGAATTAAAAAAGGACATCTTATACACTCATTGAAGCTTTTGTTTGTTACATCTGTCATAACAGACTTTATGGTACACAGCTTTATGAGCCTTGAGTGTCTCTACTATGCCCTGACCATCATTCAACTTATTCAGATTTATATTCATAGGCACACGATTGATTTTGTCAAATTCTGAAAGATTATTTGCAATGTAATCATAACCAGATGTTTCTTCTGTTCTCCTTGCTGGACATTTCAGTTCACCTAATCCTGCATCATCTGTTTGGCACAAGAAACATAACGACCAGTCTGTTGGTTTCGCAGTAGTGCTTGACTGTCCCATCGGGCCTGAAGCAACTAGCTTGAATGTTTTCTGCATTTTTACCAGATTACTTCCACCAACTAAAATGTCTAATTACAATCCTCCACCATGAATTTACATTGCAGGTATTAGTCAGTAAGCTGTTATATGCACATGAAAATGCTACAGTTCAGTACCATCAGGAACATGCACATGCATCTGAAAGACAAAATAGTGTTAGGAAAATTAGTGCCATTTTCATAGTAGTGAATTGCAAAAGAATTGGTGTCTATAAATATGTACAAGCATCCTCCACATACTGTAGATAGACATTTTAAAATATAAAATTCAAAATGATTAGCTCATATTACATGTACATGTATTAATTTACATCATCAATTTTATGATAATCACCTCCACTATTCTACTCAAGCTGAATCCACCACCAATTACAAGAGTTCAAAATTAATGGCAGCCAGGATGTCGGCGGTCCTCAGTTCAGGTCTCTCATTTTGTGATTATGAACATGCACATGCATCTGTAAGACAGAATGTGTAATCATGTAGCCAGAGGATATAATCAGATCAAATAATCAAACCAATGTCACCCACTCAGGTCAATATCAACTTTTTGTTCTTTTTTTTTTTTTGCTCATGCAGGAGAGTCTTGTAAAAACCACAACAAAGTTTTCTGAAAATGATAATAACAGATGCAGACAGACAGGATAGGTGCAAATCAGACCCATTTTTAACATTTCAACTCACCATTGAACCATTTTCTATAATTATGCTAAGTCTGTACAGAAAATGGTTCAACCCCTTAAGAATAACATCATATTTGAGATCAAGAAGTATAACAATAAACTGAAACCCTTTAAATCAAAATTTAATGTTTAAGGACAATACTCTAAAGAGTGAAATACATGAAAAAGACATAGGATTGTTACTTTTAAGTTACACAGCTATAAATTGTGCAACAATTGGATGAACAGCCATGTATAATGTAGGCCAAATGTTACTGATATGGTATAATTCTTAACTGTTAAGTATTCTGTATATTCAAAGTTTAAATTGTGTACATTTTGAAGTATTTATGCTGCAGAACCACTATTATTTTAGCTAAACATGCTTAAAATCCCTCTAATCAATAGCTGTCTTCCACTTGAAGGGAAAATAGGCCACCAATTTGGCTATATACACAGTGTTAAATGATTTTTATAATATTTAACATATTAACCGATACCCAATATTTAATACTTAATCTACCCCTGAAATAATGCAAATTTCTGGTGAAGCTCTCCCTTATGTGGAAGACAAGGGTTCAGGCTGTACTTGGTCCAAGTTTGGTACTTTTATCATAATTTGAACAATTATTCTCTTAACCGCTGCACTAGACAGTCAAAGTGTCCAGAAGAACTGTGGCTGGTTCTGTAAGATGCTCAGTAAAACCTACAGCTCATTTCCACATAAAACTGCACTCATTGGACCAGAGACTACTATTTTTCTTTTAAAGCAAAGGGTCATCTCACACCAAATATTGGCTTTGTTTCATTTATTATGGCTTATTGATTACTGTTTTGTGGTATTTTTTTAATGTTGAAACATTTCATTTCATTATTTTTAAGCCATTTTTGGTCAACAGCATTTCTTTACACGTGCCTAAGACTTTTGCAGAGTACTGTTTGTATGACTTTGCTCTCCATCTATTGAAAGCTGCAAAGGGATTTCCAAAAATTCACCCAGAAGCCCTTATTCAAAAAAGAAAGAGGAGTCAGTTCGGGTTTGTTTTTTTTTTCCTGGCTCAGCTGGTGAAGGATTGCAAGAGTATAGGAGCGCCATTTTTTTATCACTGCTTAGCATCTTCCCTTTATTTACTAATTAGTTTAGCATCCACTAACTAATCCAATCTAAATCTGATTATATTGACAAGTTGGTCATTATATTGAACACTACTAATTACACTTTTACAAAGTCAGATGGTAAAGGTCATCACTGTAGTAACACTTTCTAGGTACTTAAAATAATTGACAAGTAATATTTATCTATCAATTTATTGACAACCTTCCCTTATCATCTGCAGAGACATTTAAAAAATGGGACACAATCCAATGCACACCTTTCCATTTCAAGAGCGAAGATGCTGCCTTGTTCATTATTTGAAGAGTTCAGGGGGAAAACAGACAACTCCAATTTTCTTGTTTTCTGTAAATAAATGGTTTTTGGGTTTTTTTTTGTTTGTTTGTTTGTTTGTTTGTTTGTTTGTTTGTTTGTTTGTTTGTGGTTTTTTAATCTGGTTTCTCTGATCGGACTGGCCATTATATGTCGAGTCAATCTTAATTTATATGCAATCAGTAATTAATGATCATAAGCTGACAATATATTAACCTTTATTAAAACAAAACAGATTGATTTTTCGTGCACTGCCATGATGTGATTTTTTTCACTGGATTAGGTTTCTTTTCACACCCGAGCTGTGATACTGTCACCTGTTCATTGATAGCATTGACGTTTTCCATGTTTTAATGTATTATTTGATGAAATAAATGTCAATTTATTGAGCAAGCCAAGAAAGGCCAAGAACTCATGAGCACAGCCATGATGGATGATGTCACTAGCTTCTGAGTGTTAATTTGCTGAAATGGAGCTGTTGGCATCTGTGAAAAAATGTGACAAGGCAGATGTCGCTTTCTGAAACAAAACCACGAATTGTTTGATTTTGTGAAAAAATAAGTACATAAACAAACCTACTAAACAGAAAGGAATCCAGTCATTTCACACAAAAGTCATTTCGCACAAATCTAACATCATTTTGTGCAATTGTTCTAAACAAACCTGAAGATGCCCAAGTATCAAAGAAGAAGAAGAAAAGGAACAACTTTTATTCATCACACACTTGTGAAATTCCTCTCTGTATTTAGCCCATCTGAAGGAGTGAACACACACATGCACACACGTGAGCAATGAGCACACACACATACCCAGAGCAGTGCTCAGCCATGCTAACAGCGCCCGGGGAGCAGTTGGGAGTTAGGTGCCTCACTCAAGGGCACCTCAGCCCAAGGCCATCCCATATTAACCTAACCGCATGTCTTTGGACTGGGGGGGAAACCAGAGCGCCCAGAGGAAACCCATGCAGACACGGGGAGAACATGCAAACTCCACACAGAAAGGCCCCTGCTGACCACATGGGCTCAAACCCAGAACCTTCTTGCTGTGAGGCGACAGTGCTAACCACTACACCACCGTGCCACCAAGTGTTTGGGTGTAAAAATAAGCCCGATCACCCAAACTTTAGGAGCATTTTAACAGCACTCTGTCTAACCGCACTCCACTGGCCATGCTGGGTTTTTTTTGTTTTTTTCACCTCCAAAAAATTACATTTTTCCTTGTATTTTATGTGACATGCTTTTGTTTATTTATATTGACTGAGAAAAGTGATCTTTTAAGATGGCAAGAATTGTATTGCTATGGCAACGGAACTGTTTACAAGTGTCGGTACTGTGTATGCATTATCTCACCGAGTGAGATTTAAACTTCATAAAAGTGAAGTCTGTTGATTCACAGATTTTGTTGCCAGTAAAAATCACATGGTTACAGAATATTTCTGATGAGATTTTTAGAATTAGAAACCTTTATTTGTCACATATACTGTACATTACAAACCTGGAAGTCATCTGTCGCTGAACTTGTGTACTGTGTTAAATTGTTTGGAGGGAGGATTGGTGACTAACATATGGGCTCCATCAAACAGGGCGGTTTCAAGATGGCAGAGTGACAAAATACAATCGCTAGTATTCGATCGGAATCTCAGCAACTTCCATAAAAATATCCATCAAACATCAGTAGGTATTTATAATAAAGGTTAAATGTTCTTAGAAGTTGTGGGAAAGGATTTTAGATTTGTGCAAAAAGACTTTTGCGTGAAATGACCATAAACCAACAGAAAGATGGCACCAGCATCGATCTGCTAATGATATTGTTAAATTGTTCTACATTGTTGCTTGAACTCTTCATTTGTTAACCAAAAAAAAATAAATTCACTTTATAATTTCAAAATGAAATGATGTGTTTATCAGACATTTATGTGTTTATCATTTTTGGGACCAAAAGGTCACTGGTTTGATTCCCTGGACCAGCAGGAATGGCTGAAGTGCCCTTGAGCAAGGCACCCAACCCCCAACTGCTCCCCAGGCTGCTCTGGGTACAGTATGTTGTATGTCGCTCTGGATAAGAGCGTCTGCTAAATGTAATGTAATGTAATGTAATGTATTCAAAGAATCAACTGTCAGTCAAGTCATTCACACACATACACATTCACGCTCCGGTGCAATTTAACACAGCCAATCTACCAACCTGCATGTTTTTAAACAGTAGGAGGAAACTGGAGAACTCAGAGGAAACCCCCAGGAACATAGAGAGAGCATGTGAACCTCACACAGTCCAATCTCAGGATCAAAGCAGGGATCCTGGAGCTGTGAAGCAGCAACACCAGTCACTGCACCGCCATGCTGTCCCTCATCCAATTTTATTCCATCTTTACCAAACCTTAACAGAGAATATACTTTCTTGTAATGCATTGTTAGCAGTTTTTAAAAACTTACGCACATTAAACATCTCCAGAAGCCTCCAAACTACATTTGAATGAAACTCTTTACCCTTGTGGAGAGAGTGTCCTGTATCAACGGTCCGAAAATATCTACCAATATATAAATGTAAAAGATTAAACTTGTATGTACTACTGCTCTGAAGATTATGTGAATGATGTGTTTATGAGTTTAAATCCCAGCCACTATGTTCACATCTAGGACGTTATGTAAGGGCAAACAGAAAGGGTTCTCGACACAGAAAGAGTACAACAGTACAAATCTATTTCAGAATATAACCTTAAAATGAAACACACCATGGATTGTTGAAAACAGAACACAATGTACCACGTTTTGTCTTAAAGGTTAAATAAATGTATGAATAAATAGCTCAAAATGTCCCGCATGTGAAGATTGTTTAACACCCCCCCCCCCCCCCCCCCCCCCACAACCCCTGACACACACACACACACACACACACACACACACACACTCCTGTACAAATGGGTGTAAATCCAAAATGAGAAAGAAAGTGAGCCCAATCTGGACCATTGTACTATTTGGGATTAACCCAGTCAAGTGTGTGTGTGTGTGTGTGTGTGTGTGTGTGTGTTTGGGGGGGATGGGTCAGGATTGCACTTTGGCCTGAAGTCTCTGCCATGAAATGAAATCCCCTTAATCTGTCATCACCTTCAGAGAGGTGTGGAGTGGAACGAGGAAATATCACCCTGTGTGTGTGTGTGTGTGTGTGTGTGTGTGTGTGTGTGCGTGCGTGCGCGCACATGCCATTGCGTTCTTGTTCCAATTGGCATGACAGAATGCACATGAGTTGCCAGGGTAGTTAGTACATTGTGACATCTTCAACATTAGCTGAGATGTTTAATATATTTTTGCTTTCATATATATTCCTCAACAATGATCTGCTTTTTTCTTTGAAATACTGTATGTTGCATCATACTTATGGATAGCATCTGTCCTTGCTAATGGTACTGACTTTTTTTTATTTATGTTAACACAAACATCCCTTCACTCACACCACACATTAGTTCATGTTGTTGCTGTACAGGATGTCCATGTTGTTTGATTTGTCAGTGCTGTAAACAGATTACAGTAAATTAAATTGCCTCATACAGCTGTATGTGTTGCAGAGGTGGACAGTAACAAAGTGCATTTACTTGAGTACTATACTTAAGTACACTTTTTGAGTATCTGTACTTTACTTGAGTATTATTTTTTTGGAAACTTATGACTAACTTCACTACATTTGAAAGACAAATATTGTACTTTTCACTCCACTACATTTCGATCAAGGTCCTCGTTACTCGTTACTATGAAGTGGCTTTGAAAGTGGATGTTTTTTGTTTTCTTTTCTAAAATATGATTGGGGTTTTTTCGCAGGTAACACTGAGACAGCCGATCAGTAATCACTAGGGTCACGTCACGTCCATAGACTGGATAAAATCAAGTTCAATTTCTCAGCAGCATTATTTGAACTCGATCAGTTGATGGCAGAATGAAAGGAGGCGGTTGTTCTGGAAAATGTATACACTCATGGCCCATGAACCCATGTTTCAGTTTTCAGAAAGGATTAAAGATTAATTTCGTTTTAATTTTTTTTTTTTTGCCAAAAACAAACCACATCACGGCCTTCAAAAACTTGCCGTCCAACCTGCGGGAGCATATTGCCGTATAGTATAAACGTTTTATTCCAAGAGAAAGCTTGCAATGAAGTTGGCTGTGCTTTTAGAGTGAGCGATAATGTTGCAATAGCTATGCAGTCTGGCTAATCAAATGACTTTCGATGAATTTTCCTGCCAAGTTGCCATCGCCATGGCTAACATTTACACATAGCTAGTTAACTTGGACACTGTTAATTAGCATGGAAAAACGGAGTTAGGCTAACATGAATAACATTAACTTTACCATAATCTTGCCAAATAAACAGAAGGTAGAAATCTTCCTTTTCTAGTAACATTAGCTACCCAATATGATTTTGAGTTTGAAAAGAGTTTGCTAGCATGTCGGGTGGAGCTTCAGCTCTACAGGTTCTACAAACTAGTCAGTAAATCCAGTCAGTTGCTTCAGAGGCATTAGGTTTTGTAAGCATTGTGGCAATAATACAACAGTGCATTGACAGAAAATGTACTTTTAATACTTAAGTATTGTTAAAAGCAAGTACTTCAGTACTTTAACTTAAGTAAAAATTTGACTGTACAACTTTCACTTGTATCGGAGTAATATTTGACCAGTGGGATTTGTACTTTGACTTCAGTAATGAATTTGGGTACTTTGTCCACCTCTGATGTGTTGATATATTCAGATATAAAAAAAAAATTCATATTACTTTACAGGACAGTTCTGTAATTAATGCTTCAGTAATTACTAACTTCCACATTGAGTAAGCAAATAATCAAGTGTTATCATAGTAGGTCTTCAATGGTTAATATTCACTATAATAAAGTGTAATAATTTCCCATCTCATCTCATTATCTCTAGCCGCTTTATCCTGTTCTACAGGGTCGCAGGCAAGCTGGAGCCTATCCCAGCCGACTACGGGTGAAAGGCGGGGTACACCCTGGACAAGTCACCAGGTCATCACAGGGCTGACACATAGACACAGACAACCATTCACACTCACACCTACGGTCAATTTAGAGTCACCAGTTAACCTAACCTGCATGTCTTTGGACTGTGGGGGAAACCGGAGCACCTGGAGGAAACCCACGCGGACACGGGGAGAACATACAAACTCTGCACAGAAAGGCCCTCGTCGGCCACGGGGCTCGACCCCGGACCTTCTTGTTGTGAGGCGACAGCGCTAACCACTACACCACCATGCCACCCATAATAATTTGGTAACTAAAATTTAATTAGTATGTTGATAAAACAGCCAATATGTTTACATTCACACTAATATTCCACTATTATTCCAAATATGACTGTATACAGAATTTGATACAGGTTGTGTAAACAATGTATTCTCTTTCGATATTCCGAGTTTGGCCTTATACTGAATTTAGCATTTTCTGATTAAAACATGGGGTGGCACGGTGGTGTAGTGGTTAGCACTGTCGCCTCACAGCAAGAAGGTCCAGGTTCGAGCCCTGTGGCTGGCGAGGGCCTTTCTGTGTGGAGTTTGCATGTTCTCCCTGTGTCCGCGTGGGTTTCCTCCGGGTGCTCCGGTTTCCCCCACAGTCCAAAGACATGCAGGTTAGGTTAACTGGTGACTCTAAATTGACTGTAGGTGTGAATCTGAGTGTGAATGGTTGTCTGTGTCTATGTGTCAGCCCTGTGATGACCTGGCGACTTGTCCAGGGTGTACCCCGCCTTTCGCCCGTAGTCAGCTGGGATAGGCTCCAGCTTGCCTGCGACCCTGCAGAACAGGATAAAGCGGCTACAGATAATGAGATGAGATGATTAAAACGTGGAATATGCTGATATTATTCAGATTGTAGGAGCATTCTTTGGACTTGTACATATACAACATTGTGGCAGTGGGGGCGTGGTCAAGCGTTGGTCTGTGAATGGAGGGCAGAGTCAGGGAAGGTAAGTGGCAGAATCACTGCACCTGATGTCAGTTAACCTGTGTTTGTGTGTCTTCCCCAGTGACCGTGCCCTATAATAGGAGAGAGAGAGAGCAGAGGAAGGGAGCTCTCTCCCCAACCAGACGACTTGTGTGTGTGCGTGCGTGTGTAGCTGGGAGAGTGTAAAATCATCACTGAAAAGTGCAAATAAAGAGTTTTTGGAACTCAGTTCTGGCCTGCCATACTCCAGACTTGGAGCACAGAGGAGAACAGCCCCATGGAGTCCTCCCCCTTCGCGAACCTGATCCATGCCCTCACCATGGCCCAACAGAGCCAGCACCAGGCTCTGGTCACCCTCCGGAAGGAGCAGGAGCAACGGTTCGAGGCCCTGGTGCTGGCACAGCAGGAAGATGGTCAGGCCTTCTTGCGTCAGCGGGGTCCACCACCTCCACTGCTGCGGGCCCTCCCCACCTCACCCTAATGAAGATGGGCCCGCACGAAGACCCCGAGGCCTTCCTCGCGCTCTTCGAGCAAGCAGCAGAGGCCTGGGGCTGGCCGGTGGAACAGCGCGTAGCACGCCTCCTCCCCCTGCTAATGGGTGAGGCGCAGCTGGCCGCGCTACAGCTCCCCGCCTACAGCCGGCTGGTCTATGCAGACCTCCACCAGGCCATCCTCCAGCGTGTGGGGTGCACCCCGGAACAACAACGACAGCGCTTCCACGCTCTGCGCCTAGAGGAGGTCGGCCGGCCATTCGCATTTGGCCAGCAACTCCGGGACGCCTGCTGGCAGTGGCTGAGGGCTGACAACTGCGACGCCGAGGGAATCGTCGATCTGGTGGTACTGGAACAGTTCATCGCCCGACTTCCCGAAGGGACCGCGGAGTGGGTCCAGTGCCATTGCCTGGCGTTGCTGGATCAGACCATCGAGCTGGCAGAGGACCACTTGGCGGCTGTTCCGACGGCAGGACAGCATATCTCCTCTTCTCCCCTCTCCTCTCTCTCTCTCCCCCTCCCCTTCTGTTCCTCGTCCTCGTTCTCCACCGCGGAAGCAGGGGCCGGCTCCACCCCAGCCGACCCGCCGCACCCGCGTTGCCCTCCCGTTTCCCACTTCTGTATCTGTCTCTCCCCCCCTCAGGTGAGTGAGCCCCAGAAAGCCGGTGCAGAGAGAGGGCCCGGGCCAGTTTGCTGGCGCTGTGGGGAGCCAGGGCACCTCCAGCATCAGTGCTCAGCAATGGAGGTGGACACGGTGTTCCGGATCCCTGACACGCCAGCGACCACCCTCGATCGGGCTGGAGCATATCGCATACCGGTGAGTATCCAGAGGGATACATATCAGGCTTTGGTGGACTCCGGCTGTAATCAGAACTCAGTCCACCAAAGCCTGGTGCAAGACGAGGCATTGGGGAGAGCACAATTGGTGAAGGTGTTGTGTGTGTTCACAACTACCCTTTAGTGCCGGTCCACATTCTATTTCGAGGGGAGAAATTTAGTGTAAAGGCAGCGGTTAATCCTTGCCTTACCCACTCGATAATTTTGGGGACTGATTGGCCGGGATTTCGGGAATTAATGACTCATTTAGTGAAGAGTGGGGCCTGCCATAGTTCAGCAGGGGGAGGTCCCGGTGTGGCATTGGCGGGAGCAGCTGTCACAGAGTCGTCTACATCATCACCATGTCAGAGTGAGGAGCAGCAGGCTCCTCATCCCTCTCTCAGGGAATCCCTTGCGGATTTCCCATTAGTGCAGTCACGAGACGAGACTCTGCGGCATGTGTTTGACCAAGTGAGAGTAATCGATGGTCAAATGCTCCAGCCAAACGCCACCCCGTCCTTCCCCTGTTTTTCTATTATGAAGGATAGATTATACCGAGTGACGCAGGACACTCAGACTAAGGAGCCGATCACACAACTTTTGATCCCAAAGAGCCGCCAGGAATTGGTATTCCAAGCGGCTCACTTTAATCCCATGGCTGGACACTTGGGACAGGATAAGACACTAGCCCGAATAATGGCCCTGTTCTATTGGCCAGGGATTTGCGGCGATGTCCGTAGGTGGTGTACGGCATGCCGCGAATGCCACTTAGTAAATCCAGTGGCCATTCCAAAAGCGCCTTTGTGCCCTCTGCCATTAATTGAGACCCCGTTCGAAAGAATTGGGATGGATCTTGTCGGGCCATTAGATCGGTCAACATGAGGGTATCGCTTTATTTTAGTTCTGGTGGACTATGCAATGCGATATCCGGAAGCAGTGCCTCTTCGCAATATCTCAGCACGTAGTATTGTGGACGCACTCTTCCACGTCATCTCCTGAGTTGGAATCCCCAAAGAGATTCTGACTGATCAAGGCACTACGTTTATGTCATGCGAACTGTATGGGTTACTAGGAATGAAGCCGATCCGCACCAGCATTTATCACCCACAAACGGACGGCTTAGTCGAACGGTTTAATCATACCCTCAAGAACATAATTAAAAAGTTTGTACACAAGGACACACGCAACTGGGATAAATGGCTCGAACCCCTGTTATTCACAGTGCGAGAGGTCCCACAAGCCTCCATGGGGTTCTCCCCATTCAAATTAATATATGGGCATAAGCTGTGTGGCAGTCTAGATGTACTGTGGGAAAATTGGGAGGAGAGTCCTTCAACGAGCAAAAACAAAATTCAATACGTTATCGACCTGCGCGCAAAACTCCACACACTCACACACCTAACCCAGGAGAATTTGCGGCAGGCCCAAGAACGGCAAATCCACCTGTACGACAGGGGCACGCACCTTAGGGAGTTCACACCGGGAGATAAAGTACTTGTGCTGTTGCCCACGTCGGGCTCCAAATTGATCGCCAAGTGGCAAGGACCCTTTGAGGTCACACAGCGAGTCGGGGACGTCAACTATGAGGTGAGGCGAACGGACAGGGGTGGGGCGTTACAGGTTTACCACCTCAATCTGCTCAAATTTTGGAATGAGGAGGTCCCCGTGGTGTTGGTGTCGTTGGTTCCGGAGAAGACGGAGCTGGGGCCAGAGGTTCAAAAGGGAACACTGACATCGCTTAGCTCTCCAGTCCCCTGTGGAGACCACCTCTCCCCGACCCAACTCACGGAGGTTGCCCAGTTGCAGACCGAATTTTTGGATGTGTTCTCGCCCTTGCCCGGCCGCACCCGCCTCATAGAACACCACATTGAGACGCCCCTGGGGGTGGTAGTGCGCAGCCGCCCTTACAGGCTACCCAAACACAAGAAAAAGGTGGTTCGGGAAGAACTCAAGGCCATGCTCGACATGGACATCGTCGAGGAGTCCCACAGTGACTGGAGCAGCCCAGTGGTCTTGGTTCCCAAGGCCGATGGATCGGTCCAGTTCTGTGTGGACTATAGAAAAGTCAATGCGGTGTCTAAATTCGATGCGTACCCAATGCCTCGTATTGACGAGTTGCTGGATCGGCTAGGCATGGCTCGTTTTTATTCGACACTGGATTTGACAAAGGGATATTGGCAGATCCCCTTGACTCCATTATCCCGAGAGAAAACGGCCTTTTCCACACCGTTTGGCTTACACCAATTTGTCACACTTCCTTTTGGGCTGTTTGGGGCACCTGCTACGTTCCAGCGGCTTATGGATAGGGTCCTCCGCCCCCACGCCACCTATGCGGTCACATACTTGGACGATATTATAATCTAGAGTAATGACTGGCCGCGGCATTTACAACACCTCAGGGCTGTCCTTAGTTTCGCTGAGGTGAGCGGATCTCACAGCCAACCCGAAGAAGTGTGTGATTGGGCGGGTGGAAGTACGGTATCTGGGCTTCCACTTGGGCAATGGGCAGGTGCGTCCCCAAATTAATAAGACAGCAGCGATTGCGGCCTGCCCAAGGCCCAAGACCAAAAAGGGGGTGAGACAGTTCCTGGGGCTGGCTGGCTACTATCATAGGTTTATACCTAATTATTCGGACATCACCAGCCCACTGACCTATCTCACTAAAAAGGGGGCACCAGATCCGGTCCAGTGGACGGAGCAATGCCAGCAGGCTTTCTCTGAGGTAAAGGCTGCACTGTGTGGGGGGCCACTGTTACACTCCCCTGACTTTTCTCTCCCCTTTATGTTGCAGACGGACGCGTCGAACAGAGGGCTGGGGGCTGGTCTGTCCCAGGAGGTGGAGGGGGGAGGATCGCCCAGTGCTGTACATCAGCAGGAAGCTGTCGGTGCGTGAGGGCCGCTACAGCAAGATAGAAAAGGAGTGCCTGGCCATCAAGTGGGTGGTCCTCGCCCTCTGCTACTACCTACTGGAATGCCCTTTCACCCTCTGTTTGGACCACGCGCCCTTCCAGTGGCTCCACCGCATGAAGGATGCCAACATGCGGATCACCCGTTGGTATCTGGCACTCCAGCCCTTTAACTTCAAGGTGGTCCACAGGCCAGGGGCGCAGATGGTCATGGCGGATTTCCTCTCCCATCAAGGGGGGAGGGGGGGGTCGGCTGCAGGCCGGATGGCTGCCCGGCCTGAGTCGGACGGTGGGGGTATGTGGCAGCGGGGGCGTGGTCAAGCATCGGTCTGTGAACGGAGGGTGGAGTCAGGGAAGGTAAGTGGCAGAATCACTGCACCTGATGTCAGTTAACCTGTGTTTGTGTGTCTTCCCCAGTGACCACACCCTATAAAAGGAGAGAGAGAGAGCAGAGGAAGGGAGCTCTCTCCCCAACCAGACAACTTGTGTGTGTGTGTGCATGTGTGGCTGGGAGAGTGTAAAATCATCACTGAAAAGTGCAAATAAAGAGTTTTTGGAACTCAGTTCTGGCCTGCTGTACTTCTGTGCTCCACCCACCCACACGAATTCCTACAAACACATTCAGAATTGAATACAAATCTGAATTTGGAGTTTTATGGCAGTTTGTGAGACACGGCCTCTGACCTGTATATGGTCAGCTTTATACATTGTACACAAATCAACTAGACAATCGGCGTATGCACAGCTGCAGGTAAACCTGACAATTAGTGGCCTATAATTATTTTCATGAGCCATGTAAACAGCTAATTTTATTCCAAATAAGGCCAAAAGCCAGAATATTTTGTGTATGTAAATGTAGTGCGTAGACTGAACCACTAGCAGTATTGTTAACTGTACTTACAATGTCATTAAAAAAAGGATTCATAATTAATACATTGCATTCTGAAGATAATGTATTGTTTCCTTAAATAATGATGAAATACTTACTAAAAATAGTAGTCAGGTACATTATGTCCATATTTCTGTATTAAATACACATTGAATTTAATAAGCAGGAATGTTAATGAAAGTACAGTAATGTTGTAACTAATCTTAAAGAGTTGTGGGAACTAAAAAAATTAGTTAATAGTGATATTATAGTAAGCAAAAGAGCATTGATTAATCACTTCACTTGGGCACAAATAATAATAATACATAACATTAATGTATCAGAAATGAGTGCTTCTGTAATGACAAAGTAAGCGCACACACACACACACACACACACACACATAGTACTGTGCATTTTTTTCATACAAACTTTGCTATAGATTTCTATTTTATGACTTTTACTTTATCAAGTCGGTACAAAAACATTTTAGAGTCCAAACGTTTGTTTTCTGGCATAAAATTAAATGTTACAGAAAAAAAAGTTTGTATCTCAGCAGCATATTACATAAGAGAGCACTTTTCACATGAAAAAAGAAAGCATAATGAAGGCTACTGGGTTTGGGGGCAAAATCAAGACGCAAGTGTGACAGTCAAAGTGTCCAGAAGAATTGTGGTTGGTTCTGTAAGATGCTCAGTAAAACCTACAGCTCATTTCCGCATAAAACTGCACTCGTTGTACCCAAGACTACTATTTTTTTTTTAAAGCAAAGGGTCATCTCACACCGAATATTGACTTTGTTTCATTTATTATGGCTTACTGCTGTTTATAGTTTGTTTGGGGTTTTTTTAATGTTGAAACGTTTCATTTTGTTATCTTTCAGCCATTTTTGGTCGACAGCATTTCTTTACATGTGCCTAAGACTTTTGCACAATACTCTGTGTGTGTGTGTGTGTGTGTGTGTGTGTGTGTGTGTGTGTGTGTGTGTGTGTGTGTGTGTGTGAAAGAAAGAGAGAAAACACAATGGCTCAAAATTGGCTAAGTTTAACATGTTACTAAATCATGACACTTTAGTCATTTATTTTAATTATCACAGATTATTGGAAAAACTCCAGTGGTAACACTTAATTACTTAATTACTTACTGCTAAGTTAATGAGTACTTAAGCATTAATTAAGGAACTTAATTTATTGTAAATTGATACAGAATTACTGACAAATGGTTTCGAAAGATCAATTTGATTTTGCCAAACAAAACAAACTTCAGTATTTCTGTAATGTTCATGATGTTTTAGAACAGTAGGAACTTCCAGCAATTTGCAGGCTGTCTATCAAAAAACATAGTTGAGGTAGCAAACAGGAAGTAATCGTGAAAGGTGTCTTTCTGTTGTTTTTTTGTTGTCATCAGTTCAAATAAAGCGGTTACACACATTGATGGTGGTTAAAAAAAAGTTCCACATTTTGCATGCTTTGCTAACATTCAGAGAATCATACATAAAGTATACGGCTGCATAAGTGCACTGTCTTAAAGGGCCTCTTCTCACAAACATTCACACCATCATATCAGCAAAGTTCTCACTCATGTCCATGACCTGATCATGACTAGTAAATATCCATGAAGCAATGATCCACTAATTTGTTTAATATAATTTGCATGGTTGGAAGTTGTGTTTTGGAAGTAGAATGGCTTTTCCAAACTTCCTCCCATCTCCCAGCTTCCTCTGAAGTTATTTTCCAACATACCTAGACTTAAAAATATATATACAGAACAATCAGCCATACATATTATTGTAGGAATAAAATCTTTTGTCTCTTTGCAGGGAAAAAGCACTACAAAACCAACCACTTTCATGTTTACTGCTTCTCTGTTAGATTGCGGTTGCAGTGATCGAATCAAAGTGCACTTATGTTACTTGGAGAATTTCTTGCTGTTGTCTTACATCATATGTTACATTATTCTGAATGGGGAATGTCAATAATGAGAAACATCATTGACTGGGCGTACAATATAGAAGGATTTTCTTTCAAAGCTTGTGGTCAATATAAGATCTACTAAGCAAAATGAGAAAGATAAACTGGACAATAATATATCAATATAGAATAGAATAAATGAAAATGAGTGCAACAAGCAATTTGTGTGACTGGATTTTGACTATTAAGTCAAGAAAACTTAATAAACTGGAAACTCAGTGCATATATGCGTATATGTACAGTCCCAGTCAAAAGTTTGGACACACCTACTCATTTATAGGTTTTTCTCCATCCATCTATCCATCCATTATCTGTAACCGCTTATCCTGTGCAGGGTCGCGGGCAAGCTGGAGCCTATCCCAGCTGACTATGGGTGAGAGGCGGGGTACACCCTGGACAAGTAGCTAGATCATCACAGGGCTGACACATAGAGACAAACAACCATTCACACTCACATTCACACCTACAGTCAATTTAGAGCCACCAGTTAACCTAACCTGCATGTCTTTGGACTGTGGGGGAAACCGGAGCACCGGGAGGAAACCCACGCAGACACTGGGAGAACATGCAAACTCCGCATAGAAAGGCCTCTGTCGGCCACTGGGCTCAACTCCAGAACCTTCTGTGCCACCACCGTGCCACCTAGGTTTTTCCTATTTTGACTATTTTCTACATTGTAGAACAATACTGAAGAGATCAAAACTATTAACTGTCCCAACTTTCCCCATCTGGGCATTTTGAAAAATAGCCTTAAATGTTTTTCCCCAGAATTTAAGTTTAATAAATAATACTATATGTGGTTACTCAAGGCTACTTACCTTAATTCCTAACAAATCCCCAACTCACCAGTGTACACCATAATTACAGAATGGAGGTGGAGGTGAAGTTGAAAATACAAGTTTTGGTTGACAAAATATTTAACCACACAAACCTGACTGCAGTGTCCAGCTTTGTGGTTCCAAAGGAAGTATGTTGCTCTAAGGGGCAACATCTAACTTCTGATGGAATCTAAAACCTGATTGGTTGAAATTAATTTATGGGAATATAAACTGTCCCAAGTCTCCCTGCTCTCCCCTATGGAAGACATTTAAACTATGAAATAACACATGGAACATACAACCCCGATTCCAAAAAAGTTGGGACAAAGTACAAATTGTAAATAAAAATGGAATGCAATGATGTGGAAGTTTCAAAATTCCATATTTTATTTCGGATAGAACATAGATGACATGTCAAATGTTTACACTGAGAAAATGTATCTTTAAAGAGAAAAATTAGGTGATTTTAAATTTCATGACAACAACACATCTCAAAAAAGTTGGGACAAGGCCATGTTTACCACTGTGAGACATCCCCTTTTCTCTTTACAACAGTCTATAAATGTCTGGGGACTGAGGAGACAAGTTGCTCAAGTTTAGGGATAGGAATGTTAACCCATTCTTGTCTAATGTAGGATTCTAGTTGCTCAACTGTCTTAGGTCTTTTTTGTCGTATCTTCCGTTTTATGACGCGCCAAATGTTTTCTATGGGTGAAAGATCTGGACTGCAGGCTGGCCAGTTCAGTACCCGGACCCTTCTTCTATGCAGCCATGATGCTGTAATTGATGCAGTATGTGGTTTGGCATTGTCATGTTGGAAAATGCAAGGTCTTCCCTGAAAGAGACGTCATCTGGATGGGAGCATATGTTGCTCTAGAACCTGGATATACCTTTCAGCATTGATGGTGTCTTTCCAGATGTGTAAGCTGCCCATGCCACACGCACTAATGCAACCCCATACCATCAGAGATGCAGTCTTCTGAACTGAGCACTGATAACAACTTGGGTCGTCCTTCTCCTCTTTAGTCCGAATGACACGGCGTCCCTGATTTCCATAAAGAACTTCAAATTTTGATTCGTCTGACCACAGAACAGTTTTCCACTTTGCCACAGTCCATTTTAAATGAGCCTTGGCCCAGAGAAGACGTCTGCGCTTCTGGATCACGTTTAGATACGGCTTCTTCTTTGAACTATAGAGTTTTAGCTGGCAACGGCGGATGGCACGGTGAATTGTGTTCACAGATAATGTTCTCTGGAAATATTCCTGAGCCCATTTTGTGATTTCCAATACAGAAGCATGCCTGTATGTGATGCAGTGCCGTCTATGGGCCCGAGGATCATGGGCACCCAGTATGGTTTTCCGGCCTTGACCCTTACGCACAGAGATTCTTCCAGATTCTCTGAATCTTTTGATGATATTATGCACTGTAGATGATGATATGTTCAAACTCTTTGCAATTTTACACTGTCGAACTCCTTACTGATATTGCTCCACTATTTGTCGGCGCAGAATTAGGGGGATTGGTGATCCTCTTCCCATCTTTACTTCTGAGAGCCACTGCCACTCCAAGATGCTCTTTTTATACCCAGTCATGTTAATGACCTATTGCCAATTGACCTAATGAGTTGCAATTTGGTCCTCCAGCTGTTCCTTTTTTACTGTTAACTTTTCCAGCCTCTTATTGCCCGTCCCAACTTTTTTGAGATGTGTTGCTGTCATGAAATTTCAAATGAGCCAATATTTGGCATGAAATTTCAAAATGTCTCACTTTCGACATTTGATATGTTGTCTATGTTCTATTGTGAATACAGTGTCAGTTTTTGAGATTTGTAAATTATTGCATTCCATTTTTATTTACAATTTGTACTTTGTCCCAACTTTTTTGGAATTGAGGTTGTAATTATGTGGCAAACAAAAAAAAAGTGTTTAAAAAAACATGTTTCATATTTTAGATTCTTCAAAGTAGCCAGCATTTACCTTGACAACACTTTGCACACTACTGGCATTATCCTAACCAGCTTCATGAGGTACCCATAAGCACCTGAAATGTTTTCAGTTAAGAGGTGTGTCTCTTCAAAAGTTAATTAGTGCAATTTCTTGCCCTGTTTGAGATCAAACAGTAAATAGTAAACAATAAACACACAGTAAATAGCCCTATTCTACAACTGTAGTAACCCATTTTATGTCAAGAACCACTCAAGTAAAGAGTAAAGAGAAATGACATCCATCATTACTTTAAGACATGAAGTGTCTCTTACTTAATACAAAATGAAGAAAAAAATATTGACTATCCTTGTTCCACAACTGTACTAACCCATATTATGTCAATGTCATATAAAGGCAGATGGACAGATGTAAATGCAGGAAGAGTGTTTCTTTAAAAACAGGCATGCAAACAGTACAAAACCATAAGACAAGGGCAGGGTTGCAAAATGGGCAATGGTCCAGCAAGGCACAAACAGAATGGCGAAAACAAAGACGAAAGGCAGAGTCCAAATACACAACATAAAGTCAAAACCAGAAAGGCAATACATGGACACAAGGCTTGGTAATGTGAGACACTAGGTGCAGCATGTATACCGTACTTTGGAAAGGCTGCACGTATAAGGAGTCCTTATGAGCGTGTGCTGTGATTGCACTCTTATCCAGAACAGGTGCATGGTAATTAGTCATAATGGTGCAGAGCTCATGCTGTAGTCCAACACACATGGATGTGACAGTCGAGAACTGCTCAACAAAGTAAAGAGAAACGACAGTCCATCTTTAAGACTTGAAGAGTCTTTTAATTCATAAAAATAAAGAAAAAACATTGAGTTAGAAGGTATGTCCAAACTTCTAACCTGTACTGTATGTATGTAGATCTGTCTGTCTAGCTATCTCCAGTGTATGTCAGTAATAAATGTAGATTTTTTTTAAATCCAGAATAGCACACAGATGTTCGAGGCAATTCATTTCCATCCTTAAATCTAAATGCAACATGTCCTCCTGTGTCTGCAGATGACAGAACCATATATTCATATTCAAATGATTCAAATATTTAATGATTCACGTTCATTCTAATGGCTGTAAAGATGGTGTGCAGCTGAGAGTCTTTCTCCTTAGATTCCCTAACTTCATTGATGCCATAGCAACACGTAGTACTGTTGTGTCTATCATGTTAAAGTCACTGCTCGAACATTAAAGGGTCTCAGTATAAAGAATCCTCAATTCTGATGCTTTATTAATGATGCTTAAAGGAGAACTGAAGGCAAATTTTTATTTTCAAAATTCGATTCATCTCATTTTATTAAATATCGGAATGCATTTTTGATAGCTATTTTGTCACTGCTATAGCAAGTTATGAGTGTTTGAAATATGCTATGTAATATATCAGTCCATATATCAAAGCAATGGCCATAAACGAGATTCGTTGAGACCTGTGTGAGACATTGTAGGTAAAACGTACAGTGGAAATCAAACCCTGTGTCCAAAATCGCTCACTCATTCACTACTCCCTACTCCCTATATAGGGAATTACTATATAGAGGACTATACAGTGAGCTCATTGGTAAAATGAAAAAACGCTTTCAGACACTAGTCCATCGTGGTGGTATTTACGTTATTACTGTCGCACAATTAAAACGTGCCAGATCAGTCAGCTGGTGGGTTTTCAAAATAATAAATACATGCATGTGTTTTTGTGATAAATCCATATTATGCTGAGTGTATTTCCCACATTAATAAATACAAAGTACCTGCATCTTTCAGTTCTTTTACAGTTCTAACGAAGGGTGGAGCACAGAGGACGGCAGGACAGAGATCAGGTTTGCAAAATACGGCTTTTATTGCCACACTTTTCAGTGAAACATTAGTGATTTAACACAGACACACACACAACCGGCATCTGGTTCGGGGAAGAGCTCCTCTGCTCTCTGCTCTCCCTCCTTATATAGGGCGCGGTCACTGGGAAGACACACACAAACACAGGTTAATTGACATCAGGTGTAGTGATTCTGCCACTTACCTTCCCTGACTCCGCCCTCCTGTCACAGACCGGCGCTTGACCACGCCCCCGCTGCCACAACTACTTTTCATGATGCATTGTGGGATACTTTGAGTGCACTACATAGGGTGTAAATAATCCTCACTAAGGTTTCGAACAGCACTACAAAATGGCGTCCTCACTATATAGTGCCCTATATAGTAAGTAGGGAGCGATTTCAGACACAGGGAAAGTGACCGACATCTGTCAACGTTGTCAAAAGACGCGCGCGCCCTCTTTCGAATGCTGATGTAATCAAGCTGGAAGTTTTGTTTGTTTTGATAGCAATCAGGAAAGTTTGAAAAAAGTAGGCAGTAATCGTCATTTAAACTTGTTTTTGTGCAATATTTCATTTGGAAAACAGTTTTCAAAATGGCGGCACTGAGACCTGGCTGACACTTCACATTTCAAAGTCTTGCACAAGTCTTGTGAAGATCGTATGGATAAGCAACAGCTGCCGTGGACCAAACAAACTAAATTCAACATGGCTAAAAACCGAATAGGCCAATAAGTATAATATTTAATTGCAATTAGTTGCCAATACAAGTCACGATATAAGGTTACTAAAACTGAAAACATAATTGAATAACGCGTTATTTAAGAAATAAAGTAGGTTTAAAAATGACTTCAGTTACCCTTTAAGAGAAAGCGCGACCATCTTTTGATTTCAAGAATGCAAAAATTATCAGATCTTTTGGAGGAAGTACAATAAACAACTCCTGTAGTGATACAGGAGGAGTGATGGATGACAGCAGTGGCCCCTTTTCCTTTGGTCTAGTTCACCTCTTGCATGATATATAGGAATTCCAATACTGCCTAATTTGATGGTGTTGGCTAACTGGTGGGTGTAAAAACTTATGAGTGTGCAATCATAGTATTCAGTAAGACACATAGAGGTAGATTTTTTTCTTCTTTTTGTTAAAAGTAGCCCTTTTTAGACAAATCTGAACTGAAAGGTCAATATGCAACTACGAGAAAAACAGATTTTATATATATATATATATATATATATATATATATATATATATATATATATATATATATATATATATAAAATAGCAGGTAATTAACAATTAAAACAAATAATTGGAACTATGTCTGCAAAATGCCCATAATTTACTCATGTACTGAATATATTTCCATGTGTCATTGTGTCACCCATAGCAGGTCTCGTGTGTATATATATATATATATATATATATATATATATATATATATATATATATATATATATATATATATAAAAAATTAAACTGTTATCTCACTGTTGTTGAGCTATAAACTTGATCTCACTCAAAAATTCAATCTGTTTGAAAGAATGAAGATTGTGGAACCCTTTAGAGTAAAACTTTAATTGAATGCTACCTTCATCTACCTTCATAACCACTGCATAAACATTTTATAAAGCAAAGCAATGCTAGAAACGTGATGGATGGCTGATATCAAAGCATGTACAGTGATACTGAAAGGTTTATGCAAATTCATCTTGGCATGGAAGAGAAAACAACAGCCTTGAATTATCATTATGAGTTCACTTGAGATTAAGGTACTGTGATACTGTTAATTTTTTTGTCCATATCTTCGCTTAATTTTATTAACAGCACTTTTTCAAGGAAAAGCTGTATAAGGTTCACGAATGTAAATGTTGTAATGTAAATATTGTTTTCTCTTCCATGTAAAGATAAAGTTCTATAAAACTAAAATGTCTCATGTTATCTTTTGTGTTTTGACATCAGTCTTTCAAAAAAAAATTCTCAGCATTGATTTGTAAAATATTTATGCACTGTTTATGAATGTGTTATAAAGGCACTATGTAGGTAGCAAATAAAGTGTTGCGATTTTTGTCCTGTTTTATGATTCAGATCAATTTCAGAGGCGGACGTACAGTAACTGCCAGGATTATGAAATAAACTAAGACCTACCCAGCATAAACCTTTTTTTTTCCATTGATCAGGCTCACACGCAAGTTCACATGACAAGCTCTTGCACAAAGCACTCAAATTGTGCAAGTTTAAGCATTGAGAAATTGATACTAACTTGTAAGTTTCAAGGTAAGAGTGTTGAACCAGGATAATTTTCTCCCAGTAGTTATAGAACCAAACCAAACACATCCTGTCCAAGGCATGCCTCCATAGGCAAAGTTTTCTGTTAAATTAAAGCCTACATATGTCAGCTTGATGTATACTCAACCATATAGCTGGCATAAAATTTGAACAGTTTCAGAGAGGTAAGTGTCATTGCTATGCCGGCGGCTCATGCCCACAACTTCCTGTGAAAGAGGGAAAGAGAAAGAGGTGTGTGGGGGCGAGGTGTGTGTGTGTGTGAGTGAAGTGGCTCACTGGCACTACTGCTACTGTCTTCCTCTGTACGGTAAAAAAGAGAGAGAAAGAAGGTTATGTTGTGAGGTTAAATTGTGTATCGGTGTGTGGGTGTCATAGTTATGATGTCAAGAGTGATGTCACATCTGTACCGTGTGGGTGCATGCAGTAACAGAATCAGGTAACAGAATCATACAGTGGTGCTTGAAAGTTTGTGAACCTTTTAGAATTTTCTATATTTCTGCATAAATATGACCTAAAACATCATCAGATTTTCACACAAGTCTTAAAAGTAGATAAAGAGAACCCAGTGAAACAAATGAGAAAAAATATTATACTTGGTCATTTATTTATTGAGGAAAATGATCCAATATTACATATCTGTGAGTGGCAAAAGTATGTGAACCTCTAGGATTAGCAGCTAATTTGAAGGTGAAATTAGAGTCAGGTGTTTTCAATCAATGAGATGACAATCAGGTGTGAGTGGGCACACTGTTTTATTTAAAGAACAGGGATCTATCAAAGTGTGATCTTCACAACACATATTTGTGGAAGTGTATCATGGCACGAACAAAGGAGATTTCTGAGGACCTCAGAAAAAGCGTTGTTGATGCTCATCAGTTTGGAAAAGGTTATAAAACCATCTCTAGAGTTTGGACTCCACCAATCCACAGTCAGACAGATTGTGTACAAATGGAGGAAATTCATGACCATTGTTACCCTCCCCAGGAGTGGTCGACCAACAAAGATCACTCCAAGAGCAAGGCGTGTAATAATCGGTGAGGTCACAAAGGACCCCAGGGTAACTTCTAAGCAACTGAAGGCCTCTCTCACATTGGCTAATGTTAATGTTCATGAGTCCATCATCAGGAGAACACTGAACAACAATGGTGTGCATGGCAGGGTTGCAAGGAGAAAGCCACTGCTATCCAAAAAGAACATTGCTGCTCGTCTGCAGTTTGCTAAAGATCACATGGACAAGCCAAAAGGATATTGGAAAAATGTTTTGTGGACGGATGAGACCAAAATAGAACTTTTTGGTTTAAATGAGAAGCGTTTTATGTTTGGGGAAAGGAAAACACTGCATTCCAGCATAAGAATCTTATCCCATCTGTGAAACATGGTGGCGGTAGTATCATGGTTTGGGTCTGTTTTGCTGCATCTGGGCCAGGACAGCTTGTCATCATTGATGGAACAATGAATTCTGAATTATATCAACGAATTCTAAAGGAAAATGTCAGGACATCTGTCCATGAATTGAATCTAAAGAGAAGGTGGGCTATGCAGTTAGACAACGACCCTAAGCACACAAGTTGTTCTACCAAAAAATGGTTAAAGAAGAATAAAGTTAATGTTTTGGAAAGGCCAAGTCAAAGTCCTAACCTTAATCCAATCGAAATGTTGTGGAAGGACCTGAAGCGAGCAGTTCCTGTGAGGAAACCCACCAACATCCCAGAGTTGAAGCTGTTCTGTACGGAGGAATGGGCTAAAATTCCTCCAAGCCGGTGTGCAGGACTGACCAACAGTTACCAGAAACGTTTAGTTACAGTTATTGCTGCACAAGGGGGTCACAACAGATACTGAAAGTAAAGGTTCACATACTTTTGCCACTCACAGATATGTAATATTGGATCATTTTCCTCAATAAATAAATGACCAAGTATAATATTTTTGTCTCATTTGTTTAACTGGGTTCTCTTTATCTACTTTTAGGACTTGTGTGAAAATCTGATGATGTTTTAGGTCATATTTATGCAGAAATATAGAAAATTCTAAAGGGTTCACAAACTTTCAAGCACCACTGTACTTTGTGAAATAAAACCAAGTGTATTTATTTCTGCTGAAACTAGTAATGTGTCTTTTCTTACACAAATATGTACATTAGCACCACATGCTCATGCAGAGAGCAGAAATTAGAAATTAATAAGGAGAAATATCTCATCTCATCTCATTATCTCTAGCCGCTTTATCCTGTTCTACAGGGTCGCAGGCAAGCTGGAGCCTATCCCAGCTGACTACGGGCAAAAGGTGGGGTACACCCTGGACAAGTCGCCAGGTCATCACAGGGCCGACACATCGACACAGACAGCCATTCACACTCACATTGACACCTACGGTCAATTTAGAGTCACCAGTTAACTTAACCTGCATGTCTTTGGACTGTGGGGGAAACCGGAGCACCCGGAGGAAACCCACGCGGAGAATATGCAAACTCCGCACAGAAAGGCCCTCGTCGTCCACAGGGCTCAAACCCAGACCTTCTTGCTGTGAGGCGACAGCGCTAACCACCGTGCCGCCCACATATATATATATATATATATATATATATATATATATATATATATATATATATATATATATATATATATACACACACACACACACACACACACACACACACACACACAAAATTCCTTAAACATGGATCTTATACTCCAAATAAACCTGTTTTGCTTATTATTTTTATTTTATACAATATATTTACATTTTTGGATGTCGTTTTATGAGGTCTACCAATCTAGCAATGAATAAGCTATCAATATTGTATACAACACAATGTAGACATTGCAGCAGAGGTATAATTAACAGTTATTCCATGAAATCAAGTCAGACCTGAGCTGATAGCCGACGAGGCACATAGCACCGAGTTGGCTATAAGCCATGAACGACAAGATTGAGTCAAATAACTGTTTTATTCTATCCACATTCAGTGGATTTTGAGAAACGAAGCATTTTTGTTTAATTTTTTGCAAATTTGATAAATAAAAACTTTATACAAAACATCCGACAAAGTCATTTTTTGCTTAGAATGTAAACAAACCAGTGAAATGACAGTAGCAATTTGTGAAAAATGCTATAATAATAATAATAATAATAATAATAATAATAATGCTTGAAAAATAAAAAAAGATGTGTTCTTACCATCAAATACTTTTATTCCATATTTTCTTGCTTTTTTGTTTTTTTTTTGGGGGGGGGCGGTTGTGTTCAAGTAGGAGTTTTTATTTCATCCTCGGTTGGTTCAGCAACATGCTCTGCCATTTTATTTTTCTCTACTCACAGTATATGAGCCGATATCCTAGTAGCAGAGTAGCCAATCAGACCACACAATTGCTCATATCCAGTGAATGTGGATAGAATAATATTAATTACAAGTAGAATAGACATGACAGTAAATATAGTGGATATATAAATGAAAAAAGTCTATAATGATAAAGCTTAAAGTATCATTAGGAGGATTATGGAATTTCATCCTGTTTAATAGATTTAATTGCATTTTTAAATTTGATTGTACTTTAGTTTTTAGGGCTAGTTTTGATGTAGAACAAATCCAACACACACTGAGTTACCAGAATGTTTGCTGTTAGATTGGTATGACATGACAAACAAGCAGTGAGGTGTGTCATGCTTGTATATAATCATTCATTCATCCTTTCATTCATTCTTAATCCTGGTCAGGGTTGTGGTGAATCTGGAGCTATCTTGGGAACACTGGATACGATGCAGGGATACACTCTAGATGGGATGCAGTTTATCACAGGACATTAAGGAAAGCAGAGAAAACCAACATGGGCATGGACAGCACATCAAAAACCCAAGCTTTTAAACTGAAAGTGCTCTACCATGTTGGCAGCAACTCAAGTACAATTAGCAGAAGTACATCTTTTCCTGCCACATCATAACTATTATTAGGTGTGGTTGAGTGTGTGAGTGTCAAAGAGGGAGAGACGTATTCACTACCTAAATGCAAGTAGCACACCTCTCAGACACACAATCTCATTCTGAGACATTCACAAAGCTGTAGTAGTTTTGCTACCTGGTGAAATGAGAATCGTTATTGCTTATGCTATGCACTGATGTATAATTCTTGACATCTCTGCTTGTATAGCTTTTAATGCACTGGTATTTCACTAAGTCATATTTTCCAAAAGGTGGTAGACATCTTTCCAGTCATTATACATCTGCCCTTTCCCTCACAACACTTGCACAATGGAGGTGTGAGCCAGTATAGTGGATTCACTTTCACTGTCAGTAGGCAAAGCATATGCAAAGCAAGCCTCTCACTTTATAGATGACTATTTCCATTTTCAACAGCTTTCTCTCTCTCTCTCTCACACACACACACATATACACACACACACACACACACACACACACACACACAGAGAGAGAGAGAAATCCATTTCCACTACATCCATAGACCCATTTCTGTGTAGTCGCAGAGCTACTTTCATACCATGCTACTGTCAGAGAAGCACTTCCGCTGTGTGAATGTGTTTTGATGTGTGCATACTCGACTCACTATACCTTTTATGTGAGTTTTCTATGTTCAAGTGTGTGGGTGTAGAGTTTACATTTTTAGCCACAGGAAAAGGTGGTCAACAATTTTTCTATTTTTACTGTAGGTGTGAAAAATTAGTGCAAAAACAGGTTCTTGAGCAAAAAGCTTCACAGAACAGCCAACCGCCCTGCAGTGCATTTTTATGTATTTTTATATCAGTCAGAGATTCATGTCAAACTGGGTAACTTTTATTGTTAGCTGAACCACTTCAACCTAAATTATTTACTTTAGGTTAGTATTAAGTGAAACTTTTGTAATAAATAGCTACATGTTTATTGGTTAAAACATTTCAGTTTGTGAAATATCTTTTACAATATATTGTGTACTACATTTTGTATTTGTATGATTAGACTTGCAACTTTTTAGACATGTTATTTTTAACGTGACATTAAAATGTCTTGTGTTGTAAACACTTGTCTTGTGAATACCTTGGAATGCCACCACAGACCAATAGAAGTTCATGAAACCTCTGATGGGAAACACAAGCCTTTTGGAAACTCGTAGCTTTATTTTGATACGTATTCCTGTTTGAATACATGACCACCCTTTATATGTGTCTGGGATGAACCTATGGCTCGATAGCACACTCTTTGTAAGTCAGAGCTTACAAAGCTCTCCTCAATGCAGAACGCATAGAATTCCTGCCCACTGTAGCCTCAGATTCCTGTTTTTGGCTGAACCCGCTGTGGTATTCAGTGGGATTTGTGCTTTGGGATGCTTTTCTGCTCACCATGGTTGTAAAGAGTGCTTATTTTAGTTACCATAGGCTTGACTTCAGTTCATACCAGTCTGACCATTTTTCACTAAGTCCTCTAATTCTCATCAGCAAGGTATTTCTTCATCTTGAGCTGTCACTCACGAAATGGTTTGGGTTTTTTTTTTTTTTGTTTGGCTGGTTGGTTGGCTGGCTAGTTGGGTGGCTATTTGGCTGGCTGGCTGTTTGGTTAGGTGGTTGGTTGGCTGGTTGGTTGGTTGGTTGGTTGGTTGGTTGGCTGGCTGGTTGGTTGGCTGGTTGGCTGTTTTCTGGTTGGTTGGTTGGTTGGTTGGTTGGTTGGTTGGTTGGTTGGTTGGTTGGTTGGTTGGTTGGCTGGTTAATTGGCTGGTTGGTTGACTGGTTGGCTGGCTGGTTGGGTGGTTGGCTGTTTGGTTAGGTGGTTGGTTGGCTGGCTGGCTGGCTGGCTGGCTGGTTGGTTGGCTGGTTGGTTGGCTGTTTTCTGGTTGGTTGGCTGGCTGGTTCATTAGTTGGTTGGTTGGTTGGTTGGTTGGTTTTTGGTTTTGCACCATTCTGGGTAAGCTCAAGAGACTGTTGTGTGTGAAAATTCCAGGAGATCAGCATCTTCTGAAAACTCAAACCACCCTGTAAGGTACTGGCAACCAGTCAAAATCACTGAGATAGCATTTTCCCTCATTCTAATGTTTGATGTGAACATTAACTGAAGCTCTTGTCCTATGTCCACATGATTTTTATGTACTGCACTGCGGCCACATGACTGGCTGATTGGATAATTGCAGGAATGACCAGGTGTACAGGTTTTCCAAGTAAAGTGGAATGTGTGAGTGTATATAGCATTATATACTGTATAATTCATATTACTAGCAAGGAGCAGCTGAACAGAGATGTCTATTTTTAACCAACCATGCTTCTTATCAAAGCAGTCTGTTAGAAGACTTTGGTACTGGTCCATTTTAAGTTGGATACACTTTTTTTTGTAAATTTGGCATCCTGTCTGTAACATGTCATGTTTTTGCATTCTATTTCCCTTCAAATGACAGTGACAGATATTTCAGATCCTTTAAACTTATTTGTTTTCATTAGGTATAAACTTTGTATAAAAAAGAA